>NW_027467846.1:0-59630 GCF_004210375.1 Tachypleus tridentatus
AATCAATTGTTTCAAAGAATATAACTTACTAAATAATCAATAGTTTAAAGAATATAACTTACTAAATAATCAATAGGTTAAAGAATATAACTTACTAAACAATCAATAGTTAAAAGAATATGTCTCTACTAAATAATCAATAATTAAAAAAGAATATAACTTTACTAAAGCAATCAATGGTTAAAAGAATATAACTTACTAAATAATCAAGAGTTTAAAGACTATAACTTACTATATAATCAATAGATTAAAGAATATAACTTACTTAAATAATCAAGAGTTTAAAGAAAATAACTTACTAAATAATCAATCAGTTTGAAGAGTATAACTTACTTAATAATCAATAGTTTAAAAGAATATAAATTACTAAATAATGAAGTGTTTTGAGAATATAACTTACTAAATAATCAATAGTTTAAAAGAATATAACTTACTAAATAAGCAATATTTTGAAGAATATAACTTTTCTAAATAATCAAAGAGTTTAAAGTATATAACTTACTATAGAATCAATAATTTAAAAAAATATAAACTACTCAATAAGAATTTGGTGAAAGAGTATAACTTACTTAACAATTAATAGTTAAAAGCAATATATCTTACTTAATAATGAAGTGTTATGAGAATATAACTTACTAAACAATCAATAGTTTAAAGAATATAACTTACTAAATAATCAATAGTTTAAAGAATATAACTTTCTTAATAATCAATAGTTTAAAAAGTATATAACTTACTAAACAATCAATAGTTTAAAGAATATAACTTACTTAATAATCAATAGTTTAAAGAATATAACTTACTAAATAATCAATCATTTAAAGAATATAATTTTCTCAATAATCAAAGAGTTTAAAGTATATAACGTACTAAAGAATCAATAGTTTAAAAATATAACTTACTTAATAATCAATAGTTTAAAGAATATAACTTACTAAAGAATCAATATTTAAAGAATATAACTTACTAAATAATCAAGAGTTTAAAGACATATAACTTACTAAATAATCAATAGTTTAAAGAATATAAACTTACTAAATAATCAATAGTTTAAAAGAATATAACTTACTAAATAATCAATAGTGAAAAGTTAAAGAATATAACTTACTAAATAATCAATAGTTTAAAGAATATAACTTACTAAATAATCAATTGTTGAAAGAATATAACTTACTTAATAATCAATAGTTTAAAGAATATAACTTACTAAATAATCAATTGTTTAAAGAATATAACTTACTAAATAATAGTTTAAAGAATATAACTTACTCAATAATCAATAGTTTAAAGAATATAACACTAAATAATCAATCATTTAAAGAATATAATTTACTAAATAATCAATAGTTTAAAGAATATAATTTTACTAAAGAATCAATAGTTTAAAGAATATAACTTACTAAATAATCAAAGTTGAAAAGAGTATAACTTACTTTAATAGTTAAAAGAATATAACTTACTAAATAATCAATAGTTTAAAGAATATAACTTACTAAATAATCAATAGTTTAAAGAATATAACTTACTAAATAATCAATAGTTTAAAAGAATATAACTTACTAAATAATCAATCATTTAAAGAATATAACTTACTAAATAATCAAGAGTTTAAAGAATATAACTTACTAAATAATCAATAGTTTAAAGAATATAACTTACTAAATAATCAATAGTTTAAAGAATATAACTTACTAAATAATCAATAGTTAAAAGAATATATCTTACTAAATAATCAATAGTTTTAAAGAATATAACTTACTAAAGAATCAATAGTTTAAAGAATATAACTTACTAAATAATCAATAGTTTAAAGAATATAACTTACTAAATAATCAAGTGTTTGAAGAATATAACTTACTAAATAATCAATAGTTTAAAGAATATAACTTACTAAATAATCAATCATTTAAACAATATAATTTTCTCAATAATCAAGAGTTTAAAGTATATAACGTACTAAAGAATCAATAGTTTAAAGAATATAACTTACTTAATAATCAATAGTTTAAAGAATATAACTTACTAAACAATCATAGGTTTAAAGAATATATCTTACTAAATAATCAATTGTTTCAAGAATATAACTTACTAAATAATCAATAGTTAAAAGAATATAACTTACTAAATAATCAAGAGTTTAAAGAATATAACTTACTAAACAATCAATAGTTAAAAGAATATAACTTACTAAATAATCAATAGTTTAAAGAATATAACTTACTAAATAATCAATAGTTTAAAGAATATAACTTACTAAATAATCAATAGTTTAAAGAATATAACTTACTAAATAATCAATAGTTTAAAGAATATAATTTACTATATAATCAATTGTTTGAAAAATATAACTTACTAAAAATCAATATTTAAAAGTATAACTTACTAAATAATCAATAGTTTAAAGAATATAACTTACTAAATAATCAATAGTTTAAAGAATATAACTTACTAAATAATCAATAGTTTAAAGAATATAACTTACTAAATAATCAATAGTTTAAAGAATATAACTTACTAAATAATCAATAGTTTAAAGAATATAACTTACTAAATAATCAATAGTTTAAAGAATATAACTTACTAAATAATCAATAGTTTAAAGAATATAACTTACTAAATAATCAATAGTTTAAAGAATATAACTTACTAAATAATCAATAGTTTAAAGAATATAACTTACTAATATAATCAATAGTTTAAAGAATATAACTTACTAAATAATCAATAGTTTAAAGAATATAACTTACTAAATAATCAATAGTTTAAAGAATATAACTTACTAAATAATCAATAGTTTAAAGAATATAACTTACTAAATAATCAATGGTTTAAAGAATATAACTTACTAAATAATCAATAGTTTAAAGAATATAACTTACTAAAATAATCAATAGTTTAAAGAATATAACTTACTAAATAATCAATAGTTTAAAGAATATAACTTACTAAATAATCAATAGTTAAAAGAATATAACTTACTAAATAATCAAAGAGTTTAAAGAATATAACTTACTAAAGAATCAATAGTTTAAAGAATATAACTTACTAAATAATCAAGAGTTTAAAGAATATAACTTACTAAATAATCAATAGTTTAAAGAATATAACTTACTAAATAATCAATAGTTTAAAGAATATAACTTACTAAATAATCAATAGTTTAAAGAATATAACTTACTAAATAATCAATAGTTTAAAGAATATAACTTACTAAATAATCAATGTTTAAAGAATATAACTTACTAAATAATCAATAGTTTAAAGAATATAACTTACTAAATAATCAATAGTTTAAAGAATATAACTTACTAAATAATCAATAGTTTAAAGAATATAACTTACTAAATAATCAATAGTTTAAAGAATATAACTTACTAAATAATCAATAGTTTAAAGAATATAACTTACTAAATAATCAATAGTTTAAAGAATATAACTTACTAAAGAATCAATAGTAAAAAGAATATAACTTACTAAATAATCAATAGTTTAAAGAATATAACTTACTAAATAATCAATAGTTTAAAAGAATATAACTTACTAAATAATCAATAGTTTAAAGAATATAACTTACTAAATAATCAATCATTTTAAAGAATATAATTTTCTCAATAATCAAGAGTTTAAAGTATATAACGTACTATAGAATCAATAGTTTAAAGAATATAAATTACTAAATAATCAATAGTTTAAAGAATATAACTTCCTAAATAATCAAGAGTTTAAAGACTATAACGTACTAAAGAATCAATAGATTAAAGAATATAACTTACTAAATAATCAATAATTAAAAGAATATAACTTACTAAATAATCAATAGTTTAAAGAATATAAATATAACTTACTAAATAATCAATAGTTTCAAAAGAATATAACTTACTAAATAATCAATAGTTTAAAGAATATAACTTACTAAATAATCAAGAGTTTAAAGAATATAACTTACTAAATAATCAATAGTTTAAAGAATATAACTTACTAAATAATCAATAGTTTAAAGAATATAACTTACTAAATAATCAATAGTTTAAAGAATATAACTTACTAAATAATCAATAGTTTAAAAGAATATAACTTACTATCAATGTTTAAAGAATATAACTTACTAAAGAATCAATATCATTTAAAAAAGAATATAACTTACTAAATAATCAATAGTTTAAAGAATATAACTTACTAAATAATCAATAGTTTAAAGAATATAACTTACTAAATAATCAATAGTTTAAAGAATATAACTTACTAAATAATCAATAGTTTAAAGAATATAACTTACTAAACAATCAATAGTTTAAAGAATATAACTTACTAAATAATCAATAGTTTAAAGAATATAACTTACTAAATAATCAATAGTTTAAAGAATATAACTTACTAAATAATCAATAGTTTAAAGAATATAACTTACTAAATAATCAATAGTTTAAAGAATATAACTTACTAAATAATCAATAGTTTAAAGAATATAACTTACTAAATAATCAATAGTTTAAAGAATATAACTTACTAAATAATCAATAGTTTAAAGAATATAACTTACTAAATAATCAATAGTTTAAAGAATATAACTTACTAAATAATCAATAGTTTAAAGAATATAACTTACTAAATAATCAATAGTTTGAAGAATATAACTTACTAAATAATCAATAGTTTAAAGAATATAACTTACTAAATAATCAATAGTTTAAAGAATATAACTTACTAAATAATCAATAGTTTAAAGAATATAACTTACTAAATAATCAAGAATTTAAAGACTATAACGTACTAAAGAATCAATAGATTAAAGAGTATAACTTACTTAATAATCAATAGTTTAAAGAATATAACTTACTAAATAATCAATAGTTTAAAGAATATAACTTACTAAATAATCAATAGTTTAAAGAATATAACTTACTAAATAATCAATCATTTACAGAATATAATTTTCTCAATAATCAAGAGTTTAAAGTATATAACGTACTATAGAATCAATAGTTTAAAGAATATAACTTACTTAATAATCAATAGTTTAAAGAATATAACTTACTAAACAATTAATATTTAAAAGAATATATCTTACTAAATAATCAAGAGTTTAAAGAATATAACTTACTAAACAATCAATAGTTAAAAGAATATAACTTACTAAATAATCAATAGTTTAAAGAATATAACTTACTAAATAATCAATAGTTTAAAGAATATAACTTACTAAATAATCAATAATTTAAAGAATATAACTTACTAAATAATCAATAGTTTAAAGAATATAACTTACTAAATAATCAATAGTTTAAAGAATATAACTTACTAAATAATCAATAGTTTAAAGAATATAACTTACTAAATAATCAATAGTTTAAAGAATATAACTTACTAAATAATCAATAGTTTAAAGAATATAACTTACTAAATAATCAATAGTTTAAAAGAATATAACTTACTAAATAATCAATAGTTTAAAAGAATATAACTTACTAAATAATCAATAGTTTAAAGAATATAACTTACTAAATAATCAATAGTTTAAAAGAATATAACTTACTAAATAATCAATAGTTTAAAGAATATAACTTACTAAATAATCAATAGTTTAAAGAATATAACTTACTAAATAATCAATAGTTTAAAGAATATAACTTACTAAATAATCAATAGTTTAAAGAATATAACTTACTAAATAATCAATAGTTTAAAGAATATAACTTACTAAATAATCAATAGTTTAAAGAATATAACTTACTAAATAATCAATAGTTTAAAGAATATAACTTACTAAATAATCAATAGTTTAAAGAATATAACTTACTAAATAATCAATAGTTTAAAGAATATAACTTACTAAATAATCAATAGTTTAAAGAATATAACTTACTAAATAATCAATAGTTTAAAGAATATAACTTACTAAATAATCAATAGTTTAAAGAATATAACTTACTAAATAATCAATAGTTTAAAGAATATAACTTACTAAATAATCAATATATTTAAAAGAATATAAACTTACTAAATAATCAATAGTTTAAAGAATATAACTTACTAAATAATCAATAGTTTAAAGAATATAACTTACTAAATAATCAATAGTTTAAAGAATATAACTTACTAAATAATCAATAGTTTAAAGAATATAACTTACTAAATAATCAATAGTTTAAAGAATATAACTTACTAAATAATCAATAGTTTAAAGAATATAACTTACTAAATAATCAATAGTTTAAAGAATATAACTTACTAAATAATCAATAGTTTAAAGAATATAACTTACTAAATAATCAATAGTTTAAAGAATATAACTTACTAAATAATCAATAGTTTAAAGAATATAACTTACTAAATAATCAATAGTTTAAAGAATATAACTTACTAAATAATCAATAGTTTAAAGAATATAACTTACTAAATAATCAATAGTTTAAAGACTATAACGTACTAAAGAATCAATAGTTTAAAGAATATAACTTACTAAATAATCAATAGTTTAAAGAATATAGCTTACTAAATAATCAATAGTTTAAAGAATATTATTTACTAAATAAACAAGAGTTTAAAGAATATAACTTACTAAATAATCAATAGTTTAAAGAATATAACTTACTAAATAATCAATAGTTTAAAGAATATAACTTACTAAATAAACAATCATTTAAAGAATATAATTTTCTCAATAATCAATAGTTTAAAGAATATAACTTACTAAAGAATCAATAGTTTAAAGAATATAAACTACTTAATAATCAATAGTTTAAAGAATATAACTTACTAAAGAATCAATAATTTAAAGAATATATCTTACTAAATAATCAATAGTTTAAAGAATATAACTTACTAAATAATAAAAGAAATAGATTTAAAATCAATATAGACTATACTAAATAATCAATAGGTTAAAGAATATAACTTCCTAAACAATCAATAGTTAAAAGAATATAACTTACTAAATAATCAATAGTTTAAAGAATATAACTTACTAACTAATCAATAGTTTAAAGATTATAACTTACTAAATAATCAATAGTTAAAAGAATATAACTTACTAAATAATCAATAGTTTAAAGAATATAACTTACTAAATAATCAATAGTTTAAAGAATATAACTTACTAAATAATCAATAGTTTAAAGAATATAACTTACTAAATAATCAATAGTTTAAAGAATATAACTTACTAAATAATCAATAGTTTAAAGAATATAACTTACTAAATAATCAATAGTTTAAAGAATATAACTTACTAAATAATCAATAGTTTAAAGAATATAACTTACTAAATAATCAATAGTTTAAAAGAATATAACTTACTAAATAATCAATAGTTTAAAGAATATAACTTACTAAATAATCAATAGTTTAAAGAATATAACTTACTAAATAATCAATAGTTTAAAGAATATAACTTACTAAATAATCAATCATTTAAAGAATATAACTTACTAAATAATCAAGAGTTTAAAGAATATAACTTACTAAAGAATCAATAGTTTAAAGAATATAACTTACTAAATAATCAATAGTTTAAAGAATATAACTTACTAAATAATCAATAGTTTAAAGAATATAACTTACTAAATAATCAATAGTTTAAAGAATATAACTTACTAAATAATCAATAGTTTAAAGAATATAACTTACTAAATAATCAATCATTTAAAGAATATAATTTTCTCAATAATCAAGAGTTTAAAGTATATAACGTACTAAAGAATCAATAATTTAAAGAATATAAACTACTTAATAATCAATAGTTTAAAGAATATAACTTACTAAACAATTAATAGTTAAAAGAATATATCTTACTAAATAATCAAAGTTTAAAGAATATAACTTACTAAAGAATCAATAGTTTAAAGAATATAACTTACTAAATAATCAATAGTTTGAAGAATATAACTTACTAAATAATCAATAGTTTAAAGAATATAACTTACTAAATAATCAATAGTTTAAAGAATATAACTTACTAAATAATCAATAGTTTAAAGAATATAACTTACTAAACAATCAATAGTTTAAAGAATATTATTTACTAAATAATCAATTGTTTCAAGAATATAACTTACTAAATAATCAATAGTTTAAAGAATATAACTTACTAAATAATCAATAGTTTAAAGAATATAACTTCCTAAACAATCAATAGTTTAAAGAATATAACTTACTAAATAATCAATAGTTTAAAAGAATATAACTTACTAAATAATCAATAGTTTAAAGAATATAACTTACTAAATAATCAATAGTTTAAAGAATATAACTTACTAAATAATCAATAGTTTAAAGAATATAACTTACTAAATAATCAATAGTTTAAAGAATATAACTTACTAAATAATCAATAGTTTAAAGAATATAACTTACTAAATAATCAATAGTTTAAAGAATATAACTTACTAAATAATCAATAGTTTAAAGAATATAACTTACTAAATAATCAATAGTTTAAAGAATATAACTTACTAAATAATCAATAGTTTAAAGAATATAACTTACTAAATAATCAATAGTTTAAAGAATATAACTTACTAAATAATCAATAGTTTAAAGAATATAACTTACTAAATAATCAATAGTTTAAAGAATATAACTTACTAAATAATCAATAGTTTAAAGAATATAACTTACTAAATAATCAATCAGTTTAAAGAATATAACTTACTAAATAATCAATAGTTTAAAGAATATAACTTACTAAAGAATCAATAGTTTAAAGAATATAACTTACTAAATAATCAATAGTTTAAAGAATATAACTTACTAAACAATCAATAGTTTAAAGAATATATCTTACTAAATAATCAAGAGTTTAAAGAATATAACTTACTAAATAATCAATAGTTTAAAGAATATAACTTACTTAATAATCAATAGTTTAAAGAATATAACTTACTAAATAATCAATAGTTTAAAGAATATAACTTACTAAATAATCAATAGTTTAAAGAATATAACTTACTAAATAATCAATAGTTTAAAGAATATAACTTACTAAATAATCAATAGTTTAAAGAATATAACTTACTAAATAATCAATAGTTTAAAGAATATAACTTACTAAATAATCAATAGTTTAAAGAATATAACTTACTAAATAATCAATAGTTTAAAGAATATAACTTACTAAATAATCAATAGTTTAAAGAATATAACTTACTAAATAATCAATAGTTTAAAGAATATAACTTACTAAATAATCAATAGTTTAAAGAATATAACTTACTAAATAATCAATAGTTTAAAGAATATAACTTACTAAATAATCAAAGTTTAAAGAATATAACTTACTAAATAATCAATAGTTTAAAGAATATAACTTACTAAATAATCAATAGTTTAAAGAATATAACTTACTAAATAATCAATAGTTTAAAGAATATAACTTACTAAATAATCAATAGTTTAAAGAATATAACTTACTAAATAATCAATAGTTTAAAGAATATAACTTACTAAATAATCAATAGTTTAAAGAATATAACTTACTAAATAATCAATAGTTTAAAGAATATAACTTACTAAATAATCAATAGTTTAAAGAATATAACTTACTAAATAATCAATAGTTTAAAGAATATAACTTACTAAATAATCAATAGTTTAAAGAATATAACTTACTAAATAATCAATAGTTTAAAGAATATAACTTACTCAAATAATCAATAGTTTAAAGAATATAACTTACTAAATAATCAATAGTTTAAAGAATATAACTTACTAAATAATCAATAGTTTAAAGAATATAACTTACTAAATAATCAATAGTTTAAAGAATATAACTTACTAAATAATCAATAGTTTAAAGAATATAACTTACTAAATAATCAATAGTTTAAAGAATATAACTTACTAAATAATCAATAGTTTAAAGAATATAACTTACTAAATAATCAATAGTTTAAAGAATATAACTTACTAAATAATCAATAGTTTAAAGAATATAACTTACTAAATAATCAATAGTTTAAAGAATATAACTTACTAAATAATCAATAGTTTAAAGAATATAACTTACTAAATAATCAATAGTTTAAAGAATATAACTTACTAAATAATCAATAGTTTAAAGAATATAACTTACTAAATAATCAATAGTTTAAAGAATATAACTTACTAAATAATCAATAGTTTAAAGAATATAACTTACTAAATAATCAATAGTTTAAAGAATATAACTTACTAAATAATCAATAGTTTAAAGAATATAACTTACTAAATAATCAATAGTTTAAAGAATATAACTTACTAAATAATCAATAGTTTAAAGAATATAACTTACTAAATAATCAATAGTTTAAAGAATATAACTTACTAAATAATCAATAGTTTAAAGAATATAACTTACTAAATAATCAATAGTTTAAAGAATATAACTTACTAAATAATCAATAGTTTAAAGAATATAACTTACTAAATAATCAATAGTTTAAAGAATATAACTTACTAAATAATCAATAGTTTAAAGAATATAACTTACTAAATAATCAATAGTTTAAAGAATATAACTTACTAAATAATCAAGAGTTTAAAGACTATAACTTACTAAAGAATCAATAGATTAAAGAGTATAACTTACTTAATAATCAATAGTTTAAAGAATATAACTTACTAAATAATCAAGTGTTTGAAGAATATAACTTACTAAATAATCAATAGTTTAAAGAATATAACTTACTAAATAATCAATCATTTAAAGAATATAATTTTCTCAATAATCAAGAGTTTAAAGTATATAACGTACTAAAGAATCAATAGTTTAAAGAATATAACTTACTTAATAATCAATAGTTTAAAGAATATAACTTACTAAACAATATAATAGTTAAAAAGAATATATTTTACTAAATAATCAAGAGTTTAAAGACTATAACTTACTAAATAATCAATAGTTTAAAGAATATAACTTACTTAATAATCAATAGTTTAAAGAATATAACTTACTAAATAATCAATAGTTTAAAGAATATAACTTACTAAATAATCAATAGTTTAAAGAATATAACTTACTAAATAATCAATCATTTACAGAATATAACTTACTAAATAATCAAAGTTTAAAGAATATAATTTTAAAGAATATAACTTACAATAATCAATAGTTTAAAGAATATAACTTACTAAATAATCAATAGTTTAAAGAATATAACTTACTAAATAATCAATAGTTTAAAGAATATAACTTACTAAATAATCAATAGTTTAAAGAATATAACTTACTAAATAATCAATAGTTTAAAGAATATAACTTACTAAATAATCAATAGTTTAAAGAATATAACTTACTAAATAATCAATAGTTTAAAGAATATAACTTACTAAATAATCAATAGTTTAAAGAATATAACTTACTAAATAATCAATAGTTTAAAGAATATAACTTACTAAATAATCAATAGTTTAAAGAATATAACTTACTAAATAATCAATAGTTTAAAGAATATAACTTACTAAATAATCAATAGTTTAAAGAATATAACTTACTAAATAATCAATAGTTTAAAGAATATAACTTACTAAATAATCAATAGTTTAAAGAATATAACTTACTAAATAATCAATAGTTTAAAGAATATAACTTACTAAATAATCAATAGTTTAAAGAATATAACTTACTAAATAATCAATAGTTTAAAGAATATAACTTACTAAATAATCAATAGTTTAAAGAATATAACTTACTAAATAATCAATAGTTTAAAGAATATAACTTACTAAATAATCAATAGTTTAAAGAATATAACTTACTAAATAATCAATAGTTTAAAGAATATAACTTACTAAATAATCAATAGTTTAAAGAATATAACTTACTAAATAATCAATAGTTTAAAGAATATAACTTACTAAATAATCAATAGTTTAAAGAATATAACTTACTAAATAATCAATAGTTTAAAGAATATAACTTACTAAATAATCAATAGTTTAAAGAATATAACTTACTAAATAATCAATAGTTTAAAGAATATAACTTACTAAATAATCAATAGTTTAAAGAATATAACTTACTAAATAATCAATAGTTTAAAAGAATATAACTTACTAAATAATCAATAGTTTAAAGAATATAACTTACTAAATAATCAATAGTTTAAAGAATATAACTTACTAAATAATCAATAGTTTAAAGAATATAACTTACTAAAATCAAATCAATAGTTTAAAAAGAATATAACTTACTAAATAATCAATAGTTTAAAGAATATAACTTACTAAATAATCAATAGTTTAAAGAATATAACTTACTAAATAATCAATAGTTTAAAGAATATAACTTACTAAATAATCAATAGTTTAAAGAATATAACTTACTAAATAATCAATAGTTTAAAGAATATAACTTACTAAATAATCAATAGTTTAAAGAATATAACTTACTAAATAATCAATAGTTTAAAGAATATAACTTACTAAATAATCAATAGTTTAAAGAATATAACTTACTAAATAATCAATAGTTTAAAGAATATAACTTACTAAATAATCAATAGTTTAAAGAATATAACTTACTAAATAATCAATAGTTTAAAGAATATAACTTACTAAATAATCAATAGTTTAAAGAATATAACTTACTAAATAATCAATAGTTTAAAGAATATAACTTACTAAATAATCATAAGTTTAAAGAATATAACTTACTAAACAATCAATAGTTAAAAGAATATTATTTACTAAATAATCAATTTTTTTTAAGAATATAACTTACTAAATAATCAATAGTTTAAAGAATATAACTTACTAAATAATCAATAGTTTAAAGAATATAACTTACTAAATAATCAATAGTTTAAAGAATATAACTTACTAAATAATCAATAGTTTAAAGAATATAACTTACTAAATAATCAATAGTTTAAAGAATATAACTTACTAAAGAATCAATAGTTTAAAGAATATAACTTACTAAATAATCAAGAGTTTAAAGAATATAACTTACTAAATAATCAATAGTTTAAAGAATATAACTTACTAAATAATCAATAGTTTAAAGAATATAACTTACTAAATAATTAATAGTACTTAAAGAATATAACTTACTAAATAATCAATAGTTTAAAGAATATAACTTACTAAATAATGAAGTGTTTTAAGAATATAACTTACTAAATAATCAATAGTTTAAAGAATATAACTTACTAAATAATCAATCATTTAAAGAATATAATTTTCTCAATAATCAAGAGTTTAAAGTATATAACGTACTATAGAATCAATAGTTTAAAGAATATAAACTACTTAATAATCAATAGTTTAAAGAATATAACTTACTAAATAATCAATAGTTTAAAGAATATATCTTACTAAATAATCAAGAGTTTAAAGAATATAACTTACTAAATAATCAATAGTTTAAAGAATATAACTTACTAAATAATCAATAGTTTAAAGAATATAACTTACTAAATAATCAATAGTTTAAAGAATATAACTTACTAAATAATCAATAGTTTAAAGAATATAACTTACTAAATAATCAATAGTTTAAAGAATATAACTTACTAAATAATCAATAGTTTAAAGAATATAACTTACTAAATAATCAATAGTTTAAAGAATATAACTTACTAAATAATCAATAGTTTAAAGAATATAACTTACTAAATAATCAATAGTTTAAAGAATATAACTTACTAAATAATCAATAGTTTAAAGAATATAACTTACTAAATAATCAATAGTTTAAAGAATATAACTTACTAAATAATCAATAGTTTAAAGAATATAACTTACTAAATAATCAATAGTTTAAAGAATATAACTTACTAAATAATCAATAGTTTAAAGAATATAACTTACTAAATAATCAATAGTTTAAAGAATATAACTTACTAAATAATCAATAGTTTAAAGAATATAACTTACTAAATAATCAATAGTTTAAAGAATATAACTTACTAAATACTAAATAATCAATCAAGTTTAAAGAATATAACTTACTAAATAATCAATAGTTTAAAGAATATAACTTACTAAATAATCAATAGTTTAAAGAATATAACTTACTAAATAATCAATAGTTTAAAGAATATAACTTACTAAATAATCAATAGTTTAAAGAATATAACTTACTAAATAATCAATAGTTTAAAGAATATAACTTACTAAATAATCAATAGTTTAAAGAATATAACTTACTAAATAATCAATAGTTTAAAGAATATAACTTACTAAATAATCAATAGTTTAAAGAATATAACTTACTAAATAATCAATAGTTTAAAGAATATAACTTACTAAATAATCAATAGTTTAAAGAATATAACTTACTAAATAATCAATAGTTTAAAGAATATAACTTACTAAATAATCAATAGTTTAAAGAATATAACTTACTAAATAATCAATAGTTTAAAGAATATAACTTACTAAATAATCAATAGTTTAAAGAATATAACTTACTAAATAATCAATAGTTTAAAGAATATAACTTACTAAATAATCAATAGTTTAAAGAATATAACTTACTAAATAATCAATAGTTTAAAGAATATAACTTACTAAATAATCAATAGTTTAAAGAATATAACTTACTAAATAATCAATAGTTTAAAGAATATAACTTACTAAATAATCAATAGTTTAAAGAATATAACTTACTAAATAATCAATAGTTTAAAGAATATAACTTACTAAATAATCAATAGTTTAAAGAATATAACTTACTAAATAATCAATAGTTTAAAGAATATAACTTACTAAATAATCAATAGTTTAAAGAATATAACTTACTAAATAATCAATAGTTTAAAGAATATAACTTACTAAATAATCAATAAAGTTTAAATAATCAATATAACTTACTAAATAATCAATAGTTTAAAGAATATAACTTACTAAATAATCAATCATTTAAAGAATATAATTTTCTCAATAATCAAGAGTTTAAAGTATATAACTTACTAAAGAATCAATAGTTTAAAGAATATAACTTACTAAATAATCAATAGTTTAAAGAATATAACTTACTAAATAATCAATAGTTTAAAGAATATAACTTACTAAATAATCAATAGTTTAAAGAATATAACTTACTAAATAATCAATAGTTTAAAGAATATAACTTACTAAATAATCAATAGTTTAAAGAATATAACTTACTAAATAATCAATAGTTTAAAGAATATAACTTACTAAATAATCAATAGTTTAAAGAATATAACTTACTAAATAATCAATAGTTTAAAGAATATAACTTACTAAATAATCAATAGTTTAAAGAATATAACTTACTAAATAATCAATAGTTTAAAGAATATAACTTACTAAATAATCAATAGTTTAAAGAATATAACTTACTAAATAATCAATAGTTTAAAGAATATAACTTACTAAATAATCAATAGTTTAAAGAATATAACTTACTAAATAATCAATAGTTTAAAGAATATAACTTACTAAATAATCAATAGTTTAAAGAATATAACTTACTAAATAATCAATAGTTTAAAGAATATAACTTACTAAATAATCAATAGTTTAAAGAATATAACTTACTAAATAATCAATAGTTTAAAGAATATAACTTACTAAATAATCAATAGTTTAAAGAATATAACTTACTAAATAATCAATAGTTTAAAGAATATAACTTACTAAATAATCAATAGTTTAAAGAATATAACTTACTAAATAATCAATAGTTTAAAGAATATAACTTACTAAATAATCAATAGTTTAAAGAATATAACTTACTAAATAATCAATAGTTTAAAGAATATAACTTACTAAATAATCAATCATTTAAAGAATATAATTTTCTCAATAATCAAGAGTTTAAAGTATATAACGTACTAAAGAATCAATAGTTTAAAGAATATAACTTACTTAATAATCAATAGTTTAAAGAATATAACTTACTAAACAATCAATAGTTTAAAGAATATATCTTACTAAATAATCAAGAGTTTAAAGAATATAACTTACTAAAGAATCAATAGTTTAAAGAATATAACTTACTAAATAATCAATAGTTTGAAGAATATAACTTACTAAATAATCAATAGTTTAAAGAATATAACTTACTAAATAATCAATAGTTTAAAGAATATAACTTACTAAATAATCAATAGTTTAAAGAATATAACTTACTAAATAATCAATAGTTTAAAGAATATAACTTACTAAATAATCAATAGTTTAAAGAATATAACTTACTAAATAATCAATAGTTTAAAGAATATAACTTACTAAATAATCAATAGTTTAAAGAATATAACTTACTAAATAATCAATAGTTTAAAGAATATAACTTACTAAATAATCAATAGTTTAAAGAATATAACTTACTAAATAATCAATAGTTTAAAGAATATAACTTACTAAATAATCAATAGTTTAAAGAATATAACTTACTAAATAATCAATAGTTTAAAGAATATAACTTACTAAATAATCAATAGTTTAAAGAATATAACTTACTAAATAATCAATAGTTTAAAGAATATAACTTACTAAATAATCAATCATTTAAAGAATATAATTTACTAAATAATCAAGAGTTTAAAGTATATAACTTACTAAAGAATCAATAGTTTAAAGAATATAACTTACTTAATAATCAATAGTTTAAAGAATATAACTTACTAAATAATCAAATAATCAATACTAAATAATAAAGAATATAACTTACTAAATAATCAATAGTTTAAAGAATATAACTTACTAAATAATCAATAGTTTAAAGAATATAACTTACTAAATAATCAATAGTTTAAAGAATATAACTTACTAAATAATCAATAGTTTAAAGAATATAACTTACTAAATAATCAATAGTTTAAAGAATATAACTTACTAAATAATCAATAGTTTAAAGAATATAACTTACTAAATAATCAATAGTTTAAAGAATATAACTTACTAAATAATCAATAGTTTAAAGAATATAACTTACTAAATAATCAATAGTTTAAAGAATATAACTTACTAAATAATCAATAGTTTAAAGAATATAACTTACTAAATAATCAATAGTTTAAAGAATATAACTTACTAAATAATCAATAGTTTAAAGAATATAACTTACTAAATAATCAATAGTTTAAAGAATATAACTTACTAAATAATCAATAGTTTAAAGAATATAACTTACTAAATAATCAATAGTTTAAAGAATATAACTTACTAAATAATCAATAGTTTAAAGAATATAACTTACTAAATAATCAATAGTTTAAAGAATATAACTTACTAAATAATCAATTGTTTAAAGAATATAACTTACTAAATAATCAAGAGTTTAAAGACTATAACTTACTAAAGAATCAATAGATTAAAGAATATAACTTACTAAATAATCAATAGTTTAAAGAATATAACTTACTAAATAATCAATAGTTTAAAGAATATAACTTACTAAATAATCAATAGTTTAAAGAATATAACTTACTAAATAATCAATAGTTTAAAGAATATAACTTACTAAATAATCAATAGTTTAAAGAATATAACTTACTAAATAATCAATAGTTTAAAGAATATAACTTACTAAATAATCAATAGTTTAAAGAATATAACTTTCTAAACAATCAATAGTTAAAAGAAAATAACTTACTATATAATCAATAGTTTAAAGAATATAACTTACTAAATAATCAATAGTTTAAAGAATATAACTTACTAAATAATCAAGAGTTTAAAGAATATAACTTACTAAATAATCAATAGTTTAAAGAATATAACTTACTTAATAATCAATAGTTTAAAGAATATAACTTACTAAATAATCAATTGTTTGAAGAATATAACTTACTAAATAATCAATAGTTTAAAGAATATAACTTACTAAATAATCAATAGTTTAAAGAATATAACTTACTAAATAATCAATAGTTTAAAGAATATAACTTACTAAATAATCAATAGTTTAAAGAATATAACTTACTAAACAATCAATAATTTAAAGAATATAACTTACTAAATAATCAATCATTAAAAGAATATAATTTTCTCAATAATCAAGAGTTTGAAGAATATAACTTACTAAAGAATCAATAGTTTAAAGAATATAACTTACTAAATAATCAATAATTAAAAGAATATAACTTACTAAACAATCAATAGTTTAAAGAATATAACTTACTAAATAATCAAGAGTTTAAAGACTATAACTTACTATAGAATCAATAGATTAAAGAATATAACTTACTAAATAATCAATAGTTTAAAGAATATAACTTACTAAATAATCAATAGTTTAAAGAATACTTACTAAATAATCAATAGTTTAAAGAATATAACTTACTAAATAATCAATAGTTTAAAGAATATAACTTACTAAATAATCAATAGTTTAAAGAATATAACTTACTAAATAATCAATAGTTTAAAGAATATAACTTACTAAATAATCAATAGTTTAAAGAATATAACTTACTAAATAATCAATAGTTTAAAGAATATAACTTACTAAATAATCAATAGTTTAAAGAATATAACTTACTAAATAATCAATAGTTTAAAGAATATAACTTACTAAATAATCAATAGTTTAAAGAATATAACTTACTAAATAATCAATAGTTTAAAGAATATAACTTACTAAATAATCAATAGTTTAAAGAATATAACTTACTAAATAATCAATAGTTTAAAGAATATAACTTACTAAATAATCAATAGTTTAAAGAATATAACTTACTAAATAATCAATAGTTTAAAGAATATAACTTACTAAATAATCAATAGTTTAAAGAATATAACTTACTAAATAATCAATAGTTTAAAGAATATAACTTACTAAATAATCAATAGTTTAAAGAATATAACTTACTAAATAATCAATAGTTTAAAGAATATAACTTACTAAATAATCAATAGTTTAAAGAATATAACTTACTAAATAATCAATAGTTTAAAGAATATAACTTACTAAATAATCAATAGTTTAAAGAATATAACTTACTAAATAATCAATAGTTTAAAGAATATAACTTACTAAATAATCAATAGTTTAAAGAATATAACTTACTAAATAATCAATAGTTTAAAGAATATAACTTACTAAATAATCAATAGTTTAAAGAATATAACTTACTAAATAATCAATAGTTTAAAGAATATAACTTACTAAATAATCAATAGTTTAAAGAATATAACTTACTAAATAATCAATAGTTTAAAGAATATAACTTACTAAATAATCAATAGTTTAAAGAATATAACTTACTAAATAATCAATAGTTTAAAGAATATAACTTACTAAATAATCAATAGTTTAAAGAATATAACTTACTAAATAATCAATAGTTTAAAGAATATAACTTACTAAATAATCAATAGTTTAAAGAATATAACTTACTAAATAATCAATAGTTTAAAGAATATAACTTACTAAATAATCAATAGTTTAAAGAATATAACTTACTAAATAATCAATAGTTTAAAGAATATAACTTACTAAATAATCAATAGTTTAAAGAATATAACTTACTAAATAATCAATAGTTTAAAGAATATAACTTACTAAATAATCAATAGTTTAAAGAATATAACTTACTAAATAATCAATAGTTTAAAGAATATAACTTACTAAATAATCAATAGTTTAAAGAATATAACTTACTAAATAATCAATAGTTTAAAGAATATAACTTACTAAATAATCAATAGTTTAAAGAATATAACTTACTAAATAATCAATAGTTTAAAGAATATAACTTACTAAATAATCAATAGTTTAAAGAATATAACTTACTAAATAATCAATAGTTTAAAGAATATAACTTACTAAATAATCAATCATTAAAAGAATATAATTTTCTCAATAATCAAGAGTTTAAAGAATATAACTTACTAAAGAATCAATAGTTTAAAGAATATAACTTACTTAATAATCAATAGTTTAAAGAATATAACTTACTAAATAATCAATAGTTTAAAGAATATAACTTACTAAATAATCAATAGTTTAAAGAATATAACTTACTAAATAATCAATAGTTTAAAGAATATAACTTACTAAATAATCAATAGTTTAAAGAATATAACTTACTAAATAATCAATAGTTTAAAGAATATAACTTACTAAATAATCAATAGTTTAAAGAATATAACTTACTAAATAATCAATAGTTTAAAGAATATAACTTACTAAATAATCAATAGTTTAAAGAATATAACTTACTAAATAATCAATAGTTTAAAGAATATAACTTACTAAATAATCAATAGTTTAAAGAATATAACTTACTAAATAATCAATAGTTTAAAGAATATAACTTACTAAATAATCAATATATAACTTACTAAATAATCAATAGTTTAAAGAATATAACTTACTAAATAATCAATAGTTTAAAGAATATAACTTACTAAATAATCAATAGTTTAAAGAATATAACTTACTAAATAATCAATAGTTTAAAGAATATAACTTACTAAATAATCAATAGTTTAAAGAATATAACTTACTAAATAATCAATAGTTTAAAGAATATAACTTACTAAATAATCAATAGTTTAAAGAATATAACTTACTAAATAATCAATCATTAAAAGAATATAATTTTCTAAATAATCAAAGTTTAAAGTATATAACTTACTAAAGAATCAATAGTTTAAAGAATATAACTTACTTAATAATCAATAGTTTAAAGAATATAACTTACTAAATAATCAATAGTTTAAAGAATATAACTTACTAAATAATCAATAGTTTAAAGAATATAACTTACTAAATAATCAATAGTTTAAAGAATATAACTTACTAAATAATCAATAGTTTAAAGAATATAACTTACTAAATAATCAATAGTTTAAAGAATATAACTTACTAAATAATCAATAGTTTAAAGAATATAACTTACTAAATAATCAATAGTTTAAAGAATATAACTTACTAAATAATCAATAGTTTAAAGAATATAACTTACTAAATAATCAATAGTTTAAAGAATATAACTTACTAAATAATCAATAGTTTAAAGAATATAACTTACTAAATAATCAATAGTTTAAAGAATATAACTTACTAAATAATCAATAGTTTAAAGAATATAACTTACTAAATAATCAATAGTTTAAAGAATATAACTTACTAAATAATCAATAGTTTAAAGAATATAACTTCCTAAACAATCAATAGTTAAAAGAATATAACTTACTAAATAATCAATAGTTTAAAGAATATAACTTACTAAATAATCAATAGTTTAAAGAATATAACTTACTAAATAATCAATCATTTAAAGAATATAATTTTCTCAATAATCAAGAGTTTAAAGAATATAACTTACTAAAGAATCAATAGTGAAAAGAGTATTACTTACTTAATAATCAATAGTTTAAAGAATATAACTTACTAAGCAATCAATATTTTAAAGAATATAACTTACTAAATAATCAAGTGTTTAAAGAATATAACTTACTAAATAATCAATAGTTTAAAGAATATAACTTACTAAATAATCAATAGTTTAAAGAATATAACTTACTAAATAATCAATAGTTTAAAGAATATAACTTACTAAATAATCAATAGTTTAAAGAATATAACTTACTAAATAATCAATAGTTTAAAGAATATAACTTACTAAATAAGAATAGTTTAAAACTATAACTTACTAAATAATCAATAGTTTAAAGAATATAACTTACTAAATAATCAATAGTTTAAAGAATATAATTTACTAAATAATCAATAGTTTAAAGAATATAACTTACTAAATAATCAAGAGTTTAAAGAATATAACTTACTAAAGAATCAATAGATTAAAGAGTATAACTTACTTAATAATCAATAGTTTAAAGAATATAACTTACTAAATAATCAATAGTTTAAAGAATATAACTTACTAAATAATCAATAGTTTAAAGAATATAACTTACTAAATAATCAATAGTTTAAAGAATATAACTTACTAAATAATCAATAGTTTAAAGAATATAACTTACTAAATAATCAATAGTTTAAAGAATATAACTTACTAAATAATCAATAGTTTAAAGAATATAACTTACTAAATAATCAATAGTTTAAAGAATATAACTTACTAAATAATCAATAGTTTAAAGAATATAACTTACTAAATAATCAATAGTTTAAAGAATATAACTTACTAAATAATCAATAGTTTAAAGAATATAACTTACTAAATAATCAATAGTTTAAAGAATATAACTTACTAAATAATCAATAGTTTAAAGAATATAACTTACTAAATAATCAATAGTTTAAAGAATATAACTTACTAAATAATCAATAGTTTAAAGAATATAACTTACTAAATAATCAATAGTTTAAAGAATATAACTTACTAAATAATCAATAGTTTAAAGAATATAACTTACTAAATAATCAATAGTTTAAAGAATATAACTTACTAAATAATCAATAGTTTAAAGAATATAACTTACTAAATAATCAATAGTTTAAAGAATATAACTTACTAAATAATCAATAGTTTAAAGAATATAACTTACTAAATAATCAATAGTTTAAAGAATATAACTTACTAAATAATCAATAGTTTAAAGAATATAACTTACTAAATAATCAATAGTTTAAAGAATATAACTTACTAAATAATCAATAGTTTAAAGAATATAACTTACTAAATAATCAATAGTTTAAAGAATATAACTTACTAAATAATCAATAGTTTAAAGAATATAACTTACTAAATAATCAATAGTTTAAAGAATATAACTTACTAAATAATCAATAGTTTAAAGAATATAACTTACTAAATAATCAATAGTTTAAAGAATATAACTTACTAAATAATCAATAGTTTAAAGAATATAACTTACTAAATAATCAATAGTTTAAAGAATATAACTTACTAAATAATCAATAGTTTAAAGAATATAACTTACTAAATAATCAATAGTTTAAAGAATATAACTTACTAAATAATCAATAGTTTAAAGAATATAACTTACTAAATAATCAATAGTTTAAAGAATATAACTTACTAAATAATCAATAGTTTAAAGAATATAACTTACTAAATAATCAATAGTTTAAAGAATATAACTTACTAAATAATCAATCATTTAAAGAATATAATTTTCTCAATAATCAAGAGTTTAAAGTATATAACGTACTATAGAATCAATAGTTTAAAGAATATAACTTACTTAGTAATCAATAGTTTAAAGAATATAACTTACTAAACAACTAATATTTAAAAGAATATATCTTACTAAATAATCAAGAGTTTAAAGACTATAACTTACTAAAGAATCAATAGTTTAAAGAATATAATTTACTAAATAATCAATTGTTTGAAGAATATAACTTACTAAATAATCAATAGTTTAAAGAATATAACTTACTAAATAATCAATAGTTTAAAGAATATAACTTACTAAATAATCAATAGTTTAAAGAATATAACTTACTAAATAATCAATAGTTTAAAGAATATAACTTACTAAATAATCAATAGTTTAAAGAATATAACTTACTAAATAATCAATAGTACTAAAGAATATAAGTTTAAAGAATTACTAAATAATCAATAGTTTAAAGAATATAACTTACTAAATAATCAATAGTTTAAAGAATATAACTTACTAAATAATCAATAGTTTAAAGAATATAACTTACTAAATAATCAATAGTTTAAAGAATATAACTTACTAAATAATCAATAGTTTAAAGAATATAACTTACTAAATAATCAATAGTTTAAAGAATATAACTTACTAAATAATCAATAGTTTAAAGAATATAACTTACTAAATAATCAATAGTTTAAAGAATATAACTTACTAAATAATCAATATTTAAAGAATATAACTTACTAAATAATCAAGAGTTTAAAGAATATAACTTACTAAATAATCAATAGTTTAAAGAATATAACTTACTTAATAATCAATAGTTTAAAGAATATAACTTACTAAATAATCAATAGTTTAAAGAATATAACTTACTAAATAATCAATAGTTTAAAGAATATAACTTACTAAATAATCAATAGTTTAAAGAATATAACTTACTAAATAATCAATAGTTTAAAGAATATAACTTACTAAATAATCAATAGTTTAAAGAATATAACTTACTAAATAATCAATAGTTTAAAGAATATAACTTACTAAATAATCAATAGTTTAAAGAATATAACTTACTAAATAATCAATAGTTTAAAGAATATAACTTACTAAATAATCAATAGTTTAAAGAATATAACTTACTAAATAATCAATAGTTTAAAGAATATAACTTACTAAATAATCAATAGTTTAAAGAATATAACTTACTAAATAATCAATAGTTTAAAGAATATAACTTACTAAATAATCAATAGTTTAAAGAATATAACTTACTAAATAATCAATAGTTTAAAGAATATAACTTACTAAATAATCAATAGTTTAAAGAATATAACTTACTAAATAATCAATAGTTTAAAGAATATAACTTACTAAATAATCAATAGTTTAAAGAATATAACTTACTAAATAATCAATAGTTTAAAGAATATAACTTACTAAATAATCAATAGTTTAAAGAATATAACTTACTAAATAATCAATAGTTTAAAGAATATAACTTACTAAATAATCAATAGTTTAAAGAATATAACTTACTAAATAATCAATAGTTTAAAGAATATAACTTACTAAATAATCAATAGTTTAAAGAATATAACTTACTAAATAATCAATAGTTTAAAGAATATAACTTACTAAATAATCAATAGTTTAAAGAATATAACTTACTAAATAATCAAGTGTTTGAAGAATATAACTTACTAAATAATCAATAGTTTAAAGAATATAACTTACTAAATAAACAATCATTTAAAGAATATAATTTTCTCAATAATCAAGAGTTTAAAGTATATAACGTACTATAGAATCAATAATTTAAAGAATATAAACTACTTAATAATCAATAGTTTAAAGAATATAACTTACTAAACAATTAATAGTTAAAAGAATAATACTAAATAATCAAGAGTTTAAAGAATATAACTTACTATAATCAATAGTTTAAAGAATATAACTTACTAAATAATCAATAGTTTAAAGAATATAACTTACTTAATCAATAGTTTAAAGAATATAACTTACTAAATAATCAATAGTTTAAAGAATATAACTTACTAAATAATCAATAGTTTAAAGAATATAACTTACTAAATAATCAATAGTTTAAAGAATATAACTTACTAAATAATCAATAGTTTAAAGAATATAACTTACTAAATAATCAATAGTTTAAAGAATATAACTTACTAAATAATCAAGAGTTTAAAGAATATAACTTACTAAAGAATCAATAGTTTAAAGAATATAACTTACTAAATAATCAATAGTTTAAAGAATATAACTTACTAAGCAATCAATATTTAAAAGAATATATCTTACTAAATAATCAAGAGTTTAAAGACTATAACTTACTAAAGAATCAATAGATTAAAGAATATACCTTACTAAATAATCAAGAGTTTAAAGAAAATAACTTACTAAAGAATCAATAGTTTGAAAAGAATATAACTTACTTAATAATCAATAGTTTAAAGAATATAACTTATTAAATAATCAATAGTTTAAAGAATATAATTTACTAAATAATCAATTGTTTGAAGAATATAACTTACTAAATAATCAATAGTTTAAAGAATATAACTTACTAAATAATCAATCAGTTTAAAGAATATAACTTACTAAATAATCAATAGTTTAAAGAATATAACTTACTAAATAATCAATTGTTTGAAGAATATAACTTACTAAATAATCAATAGTTTAAAGAATATAACTTACTAAATAATCAATAGTTTAAAGAATATAACTTACTAAATAATCAATAGTTTAAAGAATATAACTTACTAAATAATCAATAGTTTAAAGAATATAACTTACTAAATAATCAATAGTTTAAAGAATATAACTTACTAAATAATCAATAGTTTAAAGAATATAACTTACTAAATAATCAATAGTTTAAAGAATATAACTTACTAAATAATCAATAGTTTAAAGAATATAACTTACTAAATAATCAATAGTTTAAAGAATATAACTTACTAAACAATCAATAATTTAAAGAATATAACTTACTAAATAATCAATCATTAAAAGAATATAATTTTCTCAATAATCAAGAGTTTGAAGAAAATAACTTACTAAAGAATCAATAGTGAAAAGAATATAACTTACTTAATAATCAATAGTTTAAAGAATATAACTTACTAAATAATCACTAGTTTAAAGAATATAACTTACTAAATAATCAATTGTTTAAAGAATATACCTTACTAAATAATCAATAGTTTAAAGAATATAACTTACTAAATAATCAATAGTTTAAAGAATATAACTTACTAAATAATCAATAGTTTAAAGAATATAACTTACTAAATAATCAATAGTTTAAAGAATATAACTTACTAAATAATCAATAGTTTAAAGAATATAAACTAAATAATCAATAGTTTAAAGAATATAACTTACTCAATCAATAGTTTAAAGAATATAACTTACTAAATAATCAATAGTTTAAAGAATATAACTTACTAAATAATCAATAGTTTAAAGAATATAACTTACTAAATAATCAATAGTTTAAAGAATATAACTTACTAAATAATCAATAGTTTAAAGAATATAACTTACTAAATAATCAATAGTTTAAAGAATATAACTTACTAAATAATCAATAGTTTAAAGAATATAACTTACTAAATAATCAATAGTTTAAAGAATATAACTTACTAAATAATCAATAGTTTAAAGAATATAACTTACTAAATAATCAATAGTTTAAAGAATATAACTTACTAAATAATCAATAGTTTAAAGAATATAACTTACTAAATAATCAATAGTTTAAAGAATATAACTTACTAAATAATCAATAGTTTAAAGAATATAACTTACTAAATAATCAATAGTTTAAAGAATATAACTTACTAAATAATCAATAGTTTAAAGAATATAACTTACTAAATAATCAATAGTTTAAAGAATATAACTTACTAAATAATCAATAGTTTAAAGAATATAACTTACTAAATAATCAATAGTTTAAAGAATATAACTTACTAAATAATCAATAGTTTAAAGAATATAACTTACTAAATAATCAATAGTTTAAAGAATATAACTTACTAAATAATCAATAGTTTAAAGAATATAACTTACTAAATAATCAATAGTTTAAAGAATATAACTTACTAAATAATCAATAGTTTAAAGAATATAACTTACTAAATAATCAATATTTAAAGAATATAACTTACTAAATAATCAAGAGTTTAAAGAATATAACTTACTAATCAATAGTTTAAAGAATATAACTTACTAAATAATCAATAGTTTAAAGAATATAACTTACTAAATAATCAATAGTTTAAAGAATATAACTTACTAAATAATCAATAGTTTAAAGAATATAACTTACTAAATAATCAATAGTTTAAAGAATATAACTTACTAAATAATCAATAGTTTAAAGAATATAACTTACTAAATAATCAATAGTTTAAAGAATATAACTTACTAAATAATCAATAGTTTAAAGAATATAACTTACTAAATAATCAATAGTTTAAAGAATATAACTTACTAAATAATCAATAGTTTAAAGAATATAACTTACTAAATAATCAATAGTTTAAAGAATATAACTTACTAAATAATCAATAGTTTAAAGAATATAACTTACTAAATAATCAATAGTTTAAAGAATATAACTTACTAAATAATCAATAGTTTAAAATATAACTTACTAAATAATCAATAGTTTAAAGAATATAACTTACTAAATAATCAATAGTTTAAAGAATATAACTTACTAAATAATCAATAGTTTAAAGAATATAACTTACTAAATAATCAATAGTTTAAAGAATATAACTTACTAAATAATCAATAGTTTAAAGAATATAACTTACTAAATAATCAATAGTTTAAAGAATATAACTTACTAAATAATCAATCATTTAAAGAATATAATTTACTAAATAATCAAGAGTTTAAAGAATATAACTTACTAAAGAATCAATAGTTTAAAGAGTATAACTTACTTAATAATCAATAGTTTAAAGAATATAACTTACTAAATAATCAATAGTTTAAAGAATATAACTTACTAAATAATCAATAGTTTAAAGAATATAACTTACTAAATAATCAATAGTTTAAAGAATATAACTTACTAAATAATCAATAGTTTAAAGAATATAACTTACTAAATAATCAATAGTTTAAAGAATATAACTTACTAAATAATCAATAGTTTAAAGAATATAACTTACTAAATAATCAATAGTTTAAAGAATATAACTTACTAAATAATCAATAGTTTAAAGAATATAACTTACTAAATAATCAATAGTTTAAAGAATATAACTTACTAAATAATCAATAGTTTAAAGAATATAACTTACTAAATAATCAATAGTTTAAAGAATATAACTTACTAAATAATCAATAGTTTAAAGAATATAACTTACTAAATAATCAATAGTTTAAAGAATATAACTTACTAAATAATCAATAGTTTAAAGAATATAACTTACTAAATAATCAATAGTTTAAAGACTATAACGTACTAAAGAATCAATAGATTAAAGAGTATAACTTACTTAATAATCAATAGTTTAAAGAATATAACTTACTAAATAATACAATAGTTTAAAGAATATAACTTACTAAATAATCAATAGTTTAAAGAATATAACTTACTAAATAATCAATAGTTTAAAGAATATAACTTACTAAATAATCAATAGTTTAAAGAATATAACTTACTAAATAATCAATAGTTTAAAGAATATAACTTACTAAATAATCAATAGTTTAAAGAATATAACTTACTAAATAATCAATAGTTTAAAGAATATAACTTACTAAATAATCAATAGTTTAAAGAATATAACTTACTAAATAATCAATAGTTTAAAGAATATAACTTACTAAATAATCAATAGTTTAAAGAATATAACTTACTAAATAATCAATAGTTTAAAGAATATAACTTACTAAATAATCAATAGTTTAAAGAATATAACTTACTAAATAATCAATAGTTTAAAGAATATAACTTACTAAATAATCAATAGTTTAAAGAATATAACTTACTAAATAATCAATAGTTTAAAGAATATAACTTACTAACTAATCAATAGTTTAAAGATTATAACTTACTAAATAATCAATCATTTACAGAATATAATTTTCTCAATAATCAAGAGTTTAAAGTATATAACGTACTAAAGAATAAATAGTTTAAAGAATATAACTACTTAATAATCAATAGTTTAAAGAATATAACTTACTAAACAATCAATAGTTAAAAGAATATATCTTACTAAATAATCAAGAGTTTAAAGAATATAACTTACTAAATAATCAATAGTTTAAAGAATATAACTTACTAAATAATCAATAGTTTAAAGAATATAACTTACTAAATAATCAATAGTTTAAAGAATATAATTTACTAAATAATCAATAGTTTAAAGAATATAACTTACTAAATAATCAATAGTTTAAAGAATATAACTTACTAAATAATCAATAGTTTAAAGAATATAACTTACTAAATAATCAATAGTTTAAAGAATATAACTTACTAAATAATCAATAGTTTAAAGAATATAACTTACTAAATAATCAATAGTTTAAAGAATATAACTTACTAAATAATCAATAGTTTAAAGAATATAACTTACTAAATAATCAATAGTTTAAAGAATATAACTTACTAAATAATCAAATCAACTAAATAATCAATAGTTAAAGAATATAACTTACTAATCAAATAATCAATAGTTTAAAGAATATAACTTACTAAATAATCAATAGTTTAAAGAATATAACTTCCTAAATAATCAAGAAGTTAAAGTCTATAACGTACTAAAGAATCAATAGATTAAAGAGTATAACTTACTTAATAATCAATAGTTTAAAGAATATAAACTAAATAATCAATAGTTAAAGAATATAACTTACTAAATAATCAATTGTTTAAAGAATATAACTTACTAAATAATCAATAGTTTAAAGAATATAACTTACTAAATAATCAATAGTTTAAAGAATATAACTTACTAAATAATCAATAGTTTAAAGAATATAACTTACTAAATAATCAATAGTTTAAAGAATATAACTTACTAAATAATCAATAGTTTAAAGAATATAACTTACTAAATAATCAATAGTTTAAAGAATATAACTTACTAAATAATCAATAGTTTAAAGAATATAACTTACTAAATAATCAATAGTTTAAAGAATATAACTTACTAAATAATCAATAGTTTAAAGAATATAACTTACTAAATAATCAATAGTTTAAAGAATATAACTTACTAAATAATCAATAGTTTAAAGAATATAACTTACTAAATAATCAATAGTTTAAAGAATATAACTTACTAAATAATCAATAGTTTAAAGAATATAACTTACTAAATAATCAATAGTTTAAAGAATATAACTTACTAAATAATCAATAGTTTAAAGAATATAACTTACTAAATAATCAATAGTTTAAAGAATATAACTTACTAAATAATCAATAGTTTAAAGAATATAACTTACTAAATAATCAATAGTTTAAAGAATATAACTTACTAAATAATCAATAGTTTAAAGAATATAACTTACTAAATAATCAATAGTTTAAAGAATATAACTTACTAAATAATCAATAGTTTAAAGAATATAACTTACTAAATAATCAATAGTTTAAAGAATATAACTTACTAAATAATCAATAGTTTAAAGAATATAACTTACTAAATAATCAATAGTTTAAAGAATATAACTTACTAAATAATCAATAGTTTAAAGAATATAACTTACTAAATAATCAATAGTTTAAAGAATATAACTTACTAAATAATCAATAGTTTAAAGAATATAACTTACTAAATAATCAATAGTTTAAAGAATATAACTTACTAAATAATCAATAGTTTAAAGAATATAACTTACTAAATAATCAATAGTTTAAAGAATATAACTTACTAAATAATCAATAGTTTAAAGAATATAACTTACTAAATAATCAATAGTTTAAAGAATATAACTTACTAAATAATCAATAGTTTAAAGAATATAACTTACTAAATAATCAATAGTTTAAAGAATATAACTTACTAAATAATCAATAGTTTAAAGAATATAACTTACTAAATAATCAATAGTTTAAAGAATATAACTTACTAAATAATCAATAGTTTAAAGAATATAACTTACTAAATAATCAATAGTTTAAAGAATATAACTTACTAAATAATCAATAGTTTAAAGAATATAACTTACTAAATAATCAATAGTTTAAAGAATATAACTTACTAAATAATCAATAGTTTAAAGAATATAACTTACTAAATAATCAATAGTTTAAAGAATATAACTTACTAAATAATCAATAGTTTAAAGAATATAACTTACTAAATAATCAATAGTTTAAAGAATATAACTTACTAAATAATCAATAGTTTAAAGAATATAACTTACTTAAAGTTACTAAATAATATAACTTACTAAATAATCAATAGTTTAAAGAATATAACTTACTAAATAATCAATAGTTTAAAGAATATAACTTACTAAATAATCAATAGTTTAAAGAATATAACTTACTAAATAATCAATAGTTTAAAGAATATAACTTACTAAATAATCAATAGTTTAAAGAATATAACTTACTAAATAATCAATAGTTTAAAGAATATAACTTACTAAATAATCAATAGTTTAAAGAATATAACTTACTAAATAATCAATAGTTTAAAGAATATAACTTACTAAATAATCAATAGTTTAAAGAATATAACTTACTAAATAATCAATAGTTTAAAGAATATAACTTACTAAATAATCAATAGTTTAAAGAATATAACTTACTAAATAATCAATAGTTTAAAGAATATAACTTACTAAATAATCAATAGTTTAAAGAATATAACTTACTAAATAATCAATAGTTTAAAGAATATAACTTACTAAATAATCAATAGTTTAAAGAATATAACTTACTAAATAATCAATAGTTTAAAGAATATAACTTACTTAATAATCAATAGTTTAAAGAATATAACTTACTAAATAATCAATAGTTTAAAGAATATAACTTACTAAATAATCAATAGTTTAAAGAATATAACTTACTAAATAATCAATCATTTAAAGAATATAATTTTCTCAATAATCAAGAGTTTAAAGTATATAACGTACTATAGAATCAATAGTTTAAAGAATATAACTTACTTAATAATCAATAGTTTAAAGAATATAACTTACTAAACAATCAATAGTTAAAAGAATATATCTTACTAAATAATCAAGAGTTTAAAGAATATAACTTACTAAATAATCAATAGTTTAAAGAATATAACTTACTAAATAATCAATAGTTTAAAGAATATAACTTCCTAAACAATCAATAGTTAAAAGAATATAACTTACTAAATAATCAATAGTTTAAAGAATATAACTTACTAAATAATCAATAGTTTAAAGAATATAACTTACTAAATAATCAATAGTTTAAAGAATATAACTTACTAAATAATCAATAGTTTAAAGAATATAACTTACTAAATAATCAATAGTTTAAAGAATATAACTTACTAAATAATCAATAGTTTAAAGAATATAACTTACTAAATAATCAATAGTTTAAAGAATATAACTTACTAAATAATCAATAGTTTAAAGAATATAACTTACTAAATAATCAATAGTTTAAAGAATATAACTTACTAAATAATCAATAGTTTAAGGAATATAACTTACTAAATAATCAATAGTTTCAAGAATATAACTTACTAAATAATCAATAGTTTAAAGAATATAACTTACTAAATAATCAATAGTTTAAAGAATATAACTTACTAAATAATCAATAGTTTAAAGAATATAACTTACTAAATAATCAATAGTTTAAAGAATATAACTTACTAAATAATCAATAGTTTAAAGAATATAACTTACTAAATAATCAATAGTTTAAAGAATATAACTTACTAAATAATCAATAGTTTAAAGAATATAACTTACTAAATAATCAATAGTTTAAAGAATATAACTTACTAAATAATCAATAGTTTAAAGAATATAACTTACTAAATAATCAATAGTTTAAAGAATATAACTTACTAAATAATCAATAGTTTAAAGAATATAACTTACTAAATAATCAATAGTTTAAAGAATATAACTTACTAAATAATCAATAGTTTAAAGAATATAACTTACTAAATAATCAATAGTTTAAAGAATATAACTTACTAAATAATCAATAGTTTAAAGAATATAACTTACTAAATAATCAATAGTTTAAAGAATATAACTTACTAAATAATCAATCATTTAAAGAATATAATTTTCTCAATAATCAAGAGTTTAAAGTATATAACTTACTAAAGAATCAATAGTTTAAAGAATATAACTTACTTAATAATCAATAGTTTAAAGAATATAACTTACTAAATAATCAATATTTAAAAGAAATATAACTTACTAAATAATCAAGAGTTTAAAGAATATAACTTACTAAATAATCAATAGTTTAAAGAATATAACTTACTAAATAATCAATAGTTTAAAGAATATAACTTACTAAATAATCAATAGTTTAAAGAATATAACTTACTAAATAATCAATAGTTTAAAGAATATAACTTACTAAATAATCAATAGTTTAAAGAATATAACTTACTAAATAATCAATAGTTTAAAGAATATAACTTACTAAATAATCAATAGTTTAAAGAATATAACTTACTAAATAATCAATAGTTTAAAGAATATAACTTACTAAATAATCAATAGTTTAAAGAATATAACTTACTAAATAATCAATAGTTTAAAGAATATAACTTACTAAATAATCAATAGTTTAAAGAATATAACTTACTAAATAATCAATAGTTTTAAATAACTTACTATAATCAATAGTTTAAAGAATATAACTTACTAAATAATCAATAAAGAGTTTAAAGAATATAACTTACTAAATAATCAATAGTTTAAAGAATATAACTTACTAAATAATCAATAGTTTAAAGAATATAACTTACTAAATAATCAATAGTTTAAAGAATATAACTTACTAAATAATCAATAGTTTAAAGAATATAACTTACTAAATAATCAATAGTTTAAAGAATATAACTTACTAAATAATCAATAGTTTAAAGAATATAACTTACTAAATAATCAATAGTTTAAAGAATATAACTTACTAAATAATCAATAGTTTAAAGAATATAACTTACTAAATAATCAATAGTTTAAAGAATATAACTTACTAAATAATCAATAGTTTAAAGAATATAACTTACTAAATAATCAATAGTTTAAAGAATATAACTTACTAAATAATCAATAGTTTAAAGAATATAACTTACTAAATAATCAATAGTTTAAAGAATATAACTTACTAAATAATCAATAGTTTAAAGAATATAACTTACTAAATAATCAATAGTTTAAAGAATATAACTTACTAAATAATCAATAGTTTAAAGAATATAACTTACTAAATAATCAATAGTTTAAAGAATATAACTTACTAAATAATCAATAGTTTAAAGAATATAACTTACTAAATAATCAATAGTTTAAAGAATATAATTTACTAAATAATCAATAGTTTAAAGAATATAACTTCCTAAATAATCAAGAAGTTAAAGACTATAACGTACTAAAGAATCAATAGATTAAAGAGTATAACTTACTTAATAATCAATAGTTTAAAGAATATAACTTACTAAATAATCAAGTGTTTGAAGAATATAACTTACTAAATAATCAATAGTTTAAAGAATATAACTTACTAAATAATCAATCATTTAAAGAATATAATTTTCTCAATAATCAAGAGTTTAAAGTATATAACTTATTATAGAATCAATAATTTAAAGAATATAAACTACTTAATAATCAATAGTTTAAAGAATATAACTTACTAAACAATCAATAGTTAAAAGAATATATCTTACTAAATAATCAAGAGTTTAAAGAATATAACTTACTAAACAATCAATAGTTAAAAGAATATAACTTACTTAATAATCAATAGTTTAAAGAATATAACTTACTAAATAATCAATAGTTTAAAGAATATAACTTACTAAATAATCAATAGTTTAAAGAATATAACTTACTAAATAATCAATAGTTTAAAGAATATAACTTACTCAATAATCAATAGTTTAAAGAATATAACTTACTAAATAATCAATAGTTTAAAGAATATAACGTACTAAAGAATAAATAGTTTAAAGAATATAACTTACTTAATAATCAATAGTTTAAAGAATATAACTTACTAAGCAATTAATATTTAAAAGAATATATCTTACTAAATAATCAAGAGTTTAAAGACTATAACTTACTAAAGAATCAATAGATTAAAGAATATAACTTACTAAATAATCAAGAGTTTAAAGAATATAACTTACTAAATAATCAATAGTTGAAAAAGAATATAACTTACTAAATAATCAATAGTTTAAAGAATATAACTTACTAAATAATCAATTGTTTAAAGAATATAACTTACTAAATAATCAATAGTTTAAAGAATATAACTTACTAAATAATCAATAGTTTAAAGAATATAACTTACTAAATAATCAATCATTAAAAGAATATAATTTTCTCAATAATCAAGAGTTTGAAGAAAATAACTTACTAAAGAATCAATAGTGAAAAGAGTATAACTTACTTAATAATCAATAGTTTAAAGAATATAACTTACTAAGCAATCAATATTTAAAAGAATATATCTTACTAAATAATCAAGAGTTTAAAAAATATAACTTACTAAATAATCAATAGTTTAAAGAATATAACTTACTAAATAATCAATAGTTTAAAGTTTAAAATATAACTTACTAAATAATCAATAGTTTAAAGAATATAACTTACTAAATTATCAATAGTTAAGGAATATAACTTACTAAATAATCAATAGTTTAAAGAATATAATTTACTAAATAATCAATAGTTTAAAGAATATAACTTACTAAATAATCAATAGTTTAAAGAATATAACTTACTAAATAATCAATAGTTTAAAGAATATAACTTACTAAATAATCAATAGTTTAAAGAATATAACTTACTAAATAATCAATAGTTTAAAGAATATAACTTACTAAATAATCAATAGTTTAAAGAATATAACTTACTAAATAATCAATAGTTTAAAGAATATAACTTACTAAATAATCAATAGTTTAAAGAATATAACTTACTAAATAATCAATAGTTTAAAGAATATAACTTACTAAATAATCAATAGTTTAAAGAATATAACTTACTAAATAATCAATATAACTTACTAAATAATCAATAGTTTAAAGAATATAACTTACTAAATAATCAATAGTTTAAAGAATATAACTTACTAAATAATCAATAGTTTAAAGAATATAACTTACTAAATAATCAATAGTTTAAAGAATATAACTTACTAAATAATCAATAGTTTAAAGAATATAACTTACTAAATAATCAATAGTTTAAAGAATATAACTTACTAAATAATCAATAGTTTAAAGAATATAACTTACTAAATAATCAATAGTTTAAAGAATATAACTTACTAAATAATCAATAGTTTAAAGAATATAACTTACTAAATAATCAATAGTTTAAAGAATATAACTTACTAAATAATCAATAGTTTAAAGAATATAACTTACTAAATAATCAATAGTTTAAAGAATATAACTTACTAAATAATCAATAGTTTAAAGAATATAACTTACTAAATAATCAATAGTTTAAAGAATATAACTTACTAAATAATCAATAGTTTAAAGAATATAACTTACTAAATAATCAATAGTTTAAAGAATATAACTTACTAAATAATCAATAGTTTAAAGAATATAACTTACTAAATAATCAATAGTTTAAAGAATATAACTTACTTAATAATCAATAGTTTAAAGAATATAACTTACTAAATAATCAATAGTTTAAAGAATATAACTTACTAAATAATCAATAGTTTAAAGAATATAACTTACTAAATAATCAATCAATTTAAAGAATATAATTTTCTCAATAATCAAGAGTTTAAAGTATATAACTTACTTAATAATCAATAGTGAAAAGAGTATAAGTTACTTAATAATCAATAGTTTAAAGAATATAACTTACTAAACAATTAATAGTTAAAAGAATATATCTTACTAAATAATCAAGAGTTTAAAGAATATAACTTACTAAATAATCAATAGTTTAAAGAATATAACTTACTAAATAATCAATAGTTTAAAGAATATAACTTACTAAATAATCAATAGTTTAAAGAATATAACTTACTAAATAATCAATAGTTTAAAGAATATAACTTACTAAATAATCAATAGTTTCAAGAATATAACTTACTAAATAATCAATAGTTTAAAGAATATAACTTACTAAATAATCAATAGTTTAAAGAATATAACTTACTAAATAATCAATAGTTTAAAGAATATAACTTACTAAATAATCAATATTTAAAGAATATAACTTACTAAATAATCAAGAGTTTAAAGAATATAACTTACTAAAGAATCAATAGTTTAAAGAATATAACTTACTAAATAATCAAAGTTTAAAGAATATAACTTTTAAAGAATATAACTTACTAAATTCAATAAAAGAATATAACTTACTAAATAATCAATAGTTTAAAGAATATAACTTACTAAATAATCAATAGTTTAAAGAATATAACTTACTAAATAATCAATAGTTTAAAGAATATAACTTACTAAATAATCAATAGTTTAAAGAATATAACTTACTAAATAATCAATAGTTTAAAGAATATAACTTACTAAATAATCAATCATTTAAAGAATATAATTTACTCAATAATCAAGAGTTTAAAGAATATAACTTACTAAAGAATCAATAGTTTAAAGAATATAACTTACTTAATAATCAATAGTTTAAAGAATATAACTTACTAAATAATCAATAGTTTAAAGAATATAACTTACTAAATAATCAATAGTTTAAAGAATATAACTTACTAAATAATCAATAGTTTAAAGAATATAACTTACTAAATAATCAATAGTTTAAAGAATATAACTTACTAAATAATCAATAGTTTAAAGAATATAACTTACTAAATAATCAATAGTTTAAAGAATATAACTTACTAAATAATCAATAGTTTAAAGAATATAACTTACTAAATAATCAATCATTTAAAGAATATAATTTTCTTCAATAATCAAGAGTTTAAAGAATATAACTTACTAAAGAATCAATAGTTTAAAGAATATAACTTACTTAATAATCAATAGTTTAAAGAATATAACTTACTAAGCAATCAATAGTTTAAAGAATATAACTTACTAAATAATCAAGAGTTTAAAGAATATAACTTACTAAATAATCAATAGTTTAAAGAATATAACTTACTAAATAATCAATAGTTTAAAGAATATAACTTACTAAATAATCAATAGTTTAAAGAATATAACTTACTAAATAATCAATAGTTTAAAGAATATAACTTACTAAATAATCAATAGTTTAAAGAATATAACTTACTAAATAATCAATAGTTTAAAGAATATAACTTACTAAATAATCAATAGTTTAAAGAATATAACTTACTAAATAATCAATAGTTTAAAAAGAATATAACTTACTAAAGAATCAATAGTTTAAAGAATATAACTTACTAAATAATCAATAGTTTAAAGAATATAACTTACTAAATAATCAATAGTTTAAAGAATATAACTTACTAAATAATCAATAGTTTAAAGAATATAACTTACTAAATAATCAATAGTTTAAAGAATATAACTTACTAAATAATCAATAGTTTAAAGAATATAACTTACTAAATAATCAATAGTTTAAAGAATATAACTTACTAAATAATCAATAGTTTAAAGAATATAACTTACTAAATAATCAATAGTTTAAAGAATATAACTTACTAAATAATCAATAGTTTAAAGAATATAACTTACTAAATAATCAATAGTTTAAAGAATATAACTTACTAAATAATCAATAGTTTAAAGAATATAACTTACTAAATAATCAATAGTTTAAAGAATATAACTTACTAAATAATCAATAGTTTAAAGAATATAACTTACTAAATAATCAATAGTTTAAAGAATATAACTTACTAAATAATCAATAGTTTAAAGAATATAACTTACTAAATAATCAATAGTTTAAAGAATATAACTTACTAAATAATCAATAGTTTAAAGAATATAACTTACTAAATAATCAATAGTTTAAAGAATATAACTTACTAAATAATCAATAGTTTAAAGAATATAACTTACTAAATAATCAATAGTTTAAAGAATATAACTTACTAAATAATCAATAGTTTAAAGAATATAACTTACTAAATAATCAATAGTTTAAAGAATATAACTTACTAAATAATCAATAGTTTAAAGAATATAACTTACTAAATAATCAATAGTTTAAAGAATATAACTTACTAAATAATCAATAGTTTAAAGAATATAACTTACTAAATAATCAATAGTTTAAAGAATATTATTTACTAAACAATCAATTGTTTCAAGAATATAACTTACTAAATAATCAATAGTTTAAAGAATATAACTTACTAAATAATCAAGTGTTTGAAGAATATAACTTACTAACTAATCAATAGTTAAAAGAGTATAACTTATAAATAATCAATAGTTTAAAGAATATAACTTACTAAATAATCAATAGTTTAAAGAATATAACTTACTAAATAATCAATAGTTTAAAGAATATAACTTACTAAATAATCAATAGTTTAAAGAATATAACTTACTAAATAATCAAGTGTTTGAAGAATATAACTTACTAACTAATCAATTGTTTCAAGAATATAACTTACTAAATAATCAATAGTTTAAAGAATATAACTTACTTAATAATCAATAGTTTAAAGAATATAATTTACTAAATAATCAATAGTTAAAAAGAAATAATCTAAAAGAATATATCTTATAATCAAGAGTTTAAAGAATATAACTTACTAAATAATCAATAGTTTAAAGAATATAACTTACTAAATAATCAATAGTTTAAAGAATATAACTTACTAAATAATCAATAGTTTAAAGAATATAACTTACTAAATAATCAATAGTTTAAAGAATATAACTTACTAAATAATCAATAGTTTAAAGAATATAACTTACTAAATAATCAATCAGTTTAAAGAATATAATTTACTACAATAATCAATAGTTTAAAGAATATAACTTACTAAAGAATCAATAGTTTAAAGAATATAACTTACTTAATAATCAATAGTTTAAAGAATATAACTTACTAAGCAATCTAATATTTTAAAGAATATATCTTACTAAATAATCAAGAGTTTAAAGAATATAACTTACTAAAGAATCAATAGTTTAAAGAATCAATACTAAATTAAAGTTTAAAGAATATAACTTACTAAATAATCAATAGTTTAAAAGAATATAACTTACTAAATAATCAATAGTTTAAAGAATATAACTTACTAAATAATCAATAGTTTAAAGAATATAACTTACTAAATAATCAATTGTTTGAAGAATATTACTTACTAAATAATCAATCGTTTAAAGAATATAACTTACTAAATAATCAATAGTTTAAAGAATATAATTTACTAAATAATCAAGAAGTTAAAGAATATAACGTACTAAAGAATCAATAGTTTAAAGAATATAACTTACTTAATAATCAATAGTTTAAAGAATATAACTTACTAAATAATCAATAGTTTAAAGAATATAACTTACTAAATAATCATAGTTTAAAGTTTAAAGAATATAACTTACTAAATAATCAATAGTTTAAAGAATATAACTTACTAAATAATCAATAGTTTAAAGAATATAACTTACTAAATAATCAATAGTTTAAAGAATATAACTTACTAAATAATCAATAGTTTAAAGAATATAACTTACTAAATAATCAATAGTTTAAAGAATATAACTTACTAAATAATCAATAGTTTAAAGAATATAACTTACTAAATAATCAATAGTTTAAAGAATATAACTTACTAAATAATCAATAGTTTAAAGAATATAACTTACTAAATAATCAATAGTTTAAAGAATATAACTTACTAAATAATCAATAGTTTAAAGAATATAACTTACTAAATAATCAATAGTTTAAAGAATATAACTTACTAAATAATCAATAGTTTAAAGAATATAACTTACTAAACAATCAATAGTTTAAAGAATATAACTTACTAAATAATCAATAGTTTAAAGAATATAACTTACTAAATAATCAATAGTTTAAAGAATATAACTTACTAAATAATCAATAGTTTAAAGAATATAACTTACTAAATAATCAATAGTTTAAAGAATATAACTTACTAAATAATCAATAGTTTAAAGAATATAATTTACTAAATAATCAATAGTTTAAAGAATATAACTTACTAAATAATCAATAGTTTAAAGAATATAACTTACTAAATAATCAATAGTTTAAAGAATATAACTTACTACTTAATAATAATCAATCAATATTTTAAAGAATATAACTTACTAAATAATCAATAGTTTAAAGAATATAACTTACTAAATAATCAATAGTTTAAAGAATATAACTTACTAAATAATCAATAGTTTAAAGAATATAACTTACTAAATAATCAATAGTTTAAAGAATATAACTTACTAAATAATCAATAGTTTAAAGAATATAACTTACTAAATAATCAATAGTTTAAAGAATATAACTTACTAAATAATCAATAGTTTAAAGAATATAACTTACTAAATAATCAATAGTTTAAAGAATATAACTTACTAAATAATCAATAGTTTAAAGAATATAACTTACTAAATAATCAATAGTTTAAAGAATATAACTTACTAAATAATCAATAGTTTAAAGAATATAACTTACTAAATAATCAATAGTTTAAAGAATATAACTTACTAAATAATCAATAGTTTAAAGAATATAACTTACTAAATAATCAATAGTTTAAAGAATATAACTTACTAAATAATCAATAGTTTAAAGAATATAACTTACTAAATAATCAATAGTTTAAAGAATATAACTTACTAAATAATCAATAGTTTAAAGAATATAACTTACTAAATAATCAATAGTTTAAAGAATATAACTTACTAAATAATCAATAGTTTAAAGAATATAACTTACTAAATAATCAATAGTTTAAAGAATATAACTTACTAAATAATCAATAGTTTAAAGAATATAACTTACTAAATAATCAATAGTTTAAAGAATATAACTTACTAAATAATCAATAGTTTAAAGAATATAACTTACTAAATAATCAATAGTTTAAAGAATATAACTTACTAAATAATCAATAGTTTAAAGAATATAACTTACTAAATAATCAATAGTTTAAAGAATATAACTTACTAAATAATCAATAGTTTAAAGAATATAACTTACTAAATAATCAATAGTTTAAAGAATATAACTTACTAAATAATCAATAGTTTAAAGAATATAACTTACTAAATAATCAATCATTTAAAGAATATAACTTACTAAATAATCAATAAAGAATATAATTTTCTAAATAATCAAGAGTTTAAAGAATATAATATAACTTACTAAATAATCAATAGTTTAAAGAATATAAACTACTTAATAATCGATAGTTTAAAGAATATAACTTACTAAACAATTAATAGTTAAAAGAATATATCTTACTAAATAATCAATAGTTTAAAGAATATAACTTACTAAATTATCAATAATAAGGAATATAACTTACTAAATAATCAATAGTTTAAAGAATATAACTTACTAAATAATCAATAGTTTAAAGAATATAACTTACTAAATAATGAATAGTTTAAAGAATATAACTTACTAAATAATCAATAGTTTAAAGAATATAATTTTCTCAATAATCAAGAGTTTAAAGTATATAACGCACTAAAGAATAAATAGTTTAAAGAATATAACTTACTTAGTAATCAATAGTTTAAAGAATATAACTTACTAAGCAACTAATATTTAAAAGAATATATCTTACTAAATAATCAAGAGTTTAAAGACTATAACTTACTAAAGAATCAATAGATTAAAGAATATAACTTACTAAATAATCAAGAGTTTAAAGAATATAACTTACTAAATAATCAATAGTTAAAAGAATATAACTTACTAAATAATCAATAGTTTAAAGAATATAACTTACTAAATAATCAATAGTTTAAAGAATATAACTTACTAAATAATCAATAGTTTAAAGAATATAACTTACTAAATAATCAATAGTTTAAAGAATATAACTTACTAAATAATCAAGAGTTTAAAGAATATAACTTACTAAATAATCAATAGTTTAAAGAATATAACTTACTAAATAATCAATAGTTTAAAGAATATAACTTACTAAATAATCAATAGTTTAAAGAATATAACTTACTAAATAATCAATAGTTTAAAGAATATAACTTACTAAATAATCAATAGTTTAAAGAATATAACTTACTAAATAATCAATAGTTTAAAGAATATAACTTACTAAATAATCAATAGTTTTAAAGAATATAACTTACTAAAAATAATCAATAGTTTAAAGAATATAACTTACTAAATAATCAATAGTTTAAAGAATATAACTTACTAAATAATCAATAGTTTAAAGAATATAACTTACTAAATAATCAATAGTTTAAAGAATATAACTTACTAAATAATCAATAGTTTAAAGAATATAACTTACTAAATAATCAATAGTTTAAAGAATATAACTTACTAAATAATCAATAGTTTAAAGAATATAACTTACTAAATAATCAATAGTTTAAAGAATATAACTTACTAAATAATCAATAGTTTAAAGAATATAACTTACTAAATAATCAATAGTTTAAAGAATATAACTTACTAAATAATCAATAGTTTAAAGAATATAACTTACTAAATAATCAATAGTTTAAAGAATATAACTTACTAAATAATCAATAGTTTAAAGAATATAACTTACTAAATAATCAATAGTTTAAAGAATATAACTTACTAAATAATCAATAGGTTAAAGAATATAACTTACTAAATAATCAATAGTTTAAAGAATATAACTTACTAAATAATCAATAGTTTAAAGAATATAACTTACTAAATAATCAATAGTTTAAAGAATATAACTTACTAAATAATCAATAGTTTAAAGAATATAATTTACTCAATAATCAAGAGTTTAAAGAATATAACTTACTAAAGAATCAATAGTTTAAAGAATATAACTTACTTAATAATCAATAGTTTAAAGAATATAACTTACTAAATAATCAATAGTTTAAAGAATATAACTTACTAAATAATCAAGAGTTTAAAGAATATAACTTACTAAATAATCAATAGTTTAAAGAATATAACTTACTAAATAATCAATAGTTTAAAGAATATAACTTACTAAATAATCAATAGTTTAAAGAATATAACTTACTAAATAATCAATAGTTTAAAGAATATAACTTACTAAATAATCAATAGTTTAAAGAATATAACTTACTAAATAATCAATAGTTTAAAGAATATAACTTACTAAATAATCAATAGTTTAAAGAATATAACTTACTAAATAATCAATAGTTTAAAGAATATAATTTACTCAATAATCAATAGTTTAAAGAATATAACTTCCTAAATAATCAAGAAGTTAAAGACAATAACGTACTAAAGAATCAATAGATTAAAGAGTATAACTTACTAAATAATCAATAGTTTAAAAGAATATAACTTACTAAATAATCAAGAGTTTAAAGACTATAACTTACTAAAGAATCAATAGATTAAAGAATATACCTTACTAAATAATCAAGAGTTTGAAGAATATAACTTACTTAATAATCAATAGTTTAAAGAATATAATTTACTAAATAATCAATAGTTTAAAGAATATAACTTACTAAATAATCAATAGTTTAAAGAATATAACTTACTAAATAATCAATAGTTTAAAGAATATAACTTACTAAATAATCAATAGTTTAAAGAATATAACTTACTAAATAATCAATAGTTTAAAGAATATAACTTACTAAATAATCAATAGTTTAAAGAATATAACTTACTAAATAATCAATAGTTTAAAGAATATAACTTACTAAATAATCAATAGTTTAAAGAATATAACTTACTAAATAATCAATAGTTTAAAGAATAAATAAACTTACTAAATAATCAATAGTTTAAAGAATATAACTTACTAAATAATCAATAGTTTAAAGAATATAACTTACTAAATAATCAATAGTTTAAAGAATATAACTTACTAAATAATCAATAGTTTAAAGAATATAACTTACTAAATAATCAATAATTTAAAGAATATAACTTACTAAATAATCAATCATTAAAAGAATATAATTTTCTCAATAATCAAGAGTTTGAAGAAAATAACTTACTAAAGAATCAATAGTTTAAAGAATATAACTTACTTAATAATCAATAGTTTAAAGAATATAACTTACTAAATAATCAATAGTTTAAAGAATATAACTTACTAAATAATCAATAGTTTAAAGAATATAACTTACTAAATAATCAATAGTTTAAAGAATATAACTTACTAAATAATCAATAGTTTAAAGAATATAACTTACTAAATAATCAATAGTTTAAAGAATATAACTTACTAAATAATCAATAGTTTAAAGAATATAACTTACTAAATAATCAATAGTTTAAAGAATATAACTTACTAAATAATCAATAGTTTAAAGAATATAACTTACTAAATAATCAATAGTTTAAAGAATATAACTTACTAAATAATCAATAGTTTAAAGAATATAACTTACTAAATAATCAATAGTTTAAAGAATATAACTTACTAAATAATCAATAGTTTAAAGAATATAACTTACTAAATAATCAATAGTTTAAAGAATATAACTTACTAAATAATCAATAGTTAAAAGAATATAACTTACTAAATAATCAATAGTTTAAAGAATATAACTTACTAAATAATCAATAGTTTAAAGAATATAACTTACTAAATAATCAATCATTTAAAGAATATAATTTTCTCAATAATCAAGAGTTTGAAGAAAATAACTTACTAAAGAATCAATAGTGAAAAGAGTATAACTTACTTAATAATCAATAGTTTAAAGAATATAACTTACTAACTAATCAATAGTTTAAAAGAATATAACTTACTAAATAATCAATAGTTTAAAGAATATAACTTACTAAATAATCAATAGTTTTTAAAAAGAATATAACTTACTAAATAATCAATAGTTTAAAGAATATAACTTACTAAATAATCAATAGTTTAAAGAATATAACTTACTAAATAATCAATAGTTTAAAGAATATAACTTACTAAATAATCAATAGTTTAAAGAATATAACTTACTAAATAATCAATAGTTTAAAGAATATAACTTACTAAATTATCAATAGTTAAGGAATATAACTTACTAAATAATCAATAGTTTAAAGAATATAATTTACTAAATAATCAATAGTTTAAAGAATATAACTTACTAAATAATCAAGAGTTTAAAGACTATAACGTACTAAAGAATCAATAGATTAAAGAATATAACTTACTAAATAATCAATAGTTTAAAGAATATAACTTACTAAATAATCAATAGTTTAAAGAATATAACTTACTAAATAATCAATAGTTTAAAGAATATAACTTACTAAATAATCAATAGTTTAAAGAATATAACTTACTAAATAATCAATAGTTTAAAGAATATAACTTACTAAATAATCAATAGTTTAAAGAATATAACTTACTAAATAATCAATAGTTTAAAGAATATAACTTACTAAATAATCAATAGTTTAAAGAATATAACTTACTAAATAATCAATAGTTTAAAGAATATAACTTACTAAATAATCAATAGTTTAAAGAATATAACTTACTAAATAATCAATAGTTTAAAGAATATAACTTACTAAATAATCAATAGTTTAAAGAATATAACTTACTAAATAATCAATAGTTTAAAGAATATAACTTACTAAATAATCAATAGTTTAAAGAATATAACTTACTAAATAATCAATAGTTTAAAGAATATAACTTACTAAATAATCAATAGTTTAAAGAATATAACTTACTAAATAATCAATAGTTTAAAGAATATAACTTACTAAATAATCAATAGTTTAAAGAATATAACTTACTAAATAATCAATAGTTTAAAGAATATAACTTACTAAATAATCAATAGTTTAAAGAATATAACTTACTAAATAATCAATAGTTTAAAGAATATAACTTACTAAATAATCAATAGTTTAAAGAATATAACTTACTAAATAATCAATAGTTTAAAGAATATAACTTACTAAATAATCAATAGTTTAAAGAATATAACTTACTAAATAATCAATAGTTTAAAGAATATAACTTACTAAATAATCAATAGTTTAAAGAATATAACTTACTAAATAATCAATAGTTTAAAGAATATAACTTACTAAATAATCAATAGTTTAAAGAATATAACTTACTAAATAATCAATAGTTTAAAGAATATAACTTACTAAATAATCAATAGTTTAAAGAATATAACTTACTAAATAATCAATAGTTTAAAGAATATAACTTACTAAATAATCAATAGTTTAAAGAATATAACTTACTAAATAATCAATAGTTTAAAGAATATAACTTACTAAATAATCAATAGTTTAAAGAATATAACTTACTAAATAATCAAGAGTTTAAAGACTATAACGTACTAAAGAATCAATAGTTTAAAGAATATAACTTACTAAATAATCAATAGTTTAAAGAATATAACTTACTAAATAATCAATCATTAAAAGAATATAATTTTCTCAATAATCAAGAGTTTAAAGAATATAACTTACTAAAGAATCAATAGTTTAAAGAATATAACTTACTAAATAATCAATAGTTTAAAGAATATAACTTCCTAAACAATCAATAGTTAAAAGAATATAACTTACTAAATAATCAAGAGTTTAAAGAATATAACTTACTAAATAATCAATAGTTAAAAGAATATAACTTACTAAATAATCAATAGTTTAAAGAATATAACTTACTAAATAATCAATAGTTTAAAGAATATAACTTACTAAATAATCAATAGTTTAAAGAATATAACTTACTAAATAATCAATAGTTTAAAGAATATAACTTACTAAATAATCAATAGTTTAAAGAATATAACTTACTAAATAATCAATAGTTTAAAGAATATAACTTACTAAAGAATCAATAGTTTAAAGAATATAACTTACTAAATAATCAATAGTACTTTAAAAGAATATAACTTACTAAATAATCAATAGTTTAAAGAATATAACTTACTAAATAATCAATAGTTTAAAGAATATAACTTACTAAATAATCAATAGTTAAAAGAATATAACTTACTAAATAATCAAGAGTTTAAAGAATATAACTTACTAAATAATCAATAGTTTAAAGAATATAACTTACTAAATAATCAATAGTTTAAAGAATATAACTTACTAAATAATCAATAGTTTAAAGAATATAACTTACTAAATAATCAATAGTTTAAAGAATATAACTTACTAAATAATCAATAGTTTAAAGAATATAACTTACTAAATAATCAATCATTTAAAGAATATAATTTTCTCAATAATCAAGAGTTTAAAGTATATAACGTACTAAAGAATCAATAGTTTAAAGAATATAACTTACTTAGTAATCAATAGTTTAAAGAATATAACTTACTAAGCAATTAATATTTAAAAGAATATATCTTACTAAATAATCAAGAGTTTAAAGACTATAACTTACTAAAGAATCAATAGTTTAAAGAATATAACTTACTAAATAATCAATAGTTTAAAGAATATAACTTACTAAATAATCAATAGTTTAAAGAATATAACTTACTAAATAATCAATAGTTTAAAGAATATAACTTACTAAATAATCAATAGTTTAAAGAATATAACTTACTAAATAATCAATAGTTTAAAGAATATAACTTACTAAATAATCAATAGTTTAAAGAATATAACTTACTAAATAATCAATAGTTTAAAGAATATAACTTACTAAATAATCAATAGTTTAAAGAATATAACTTACTAAATAATCAATAGTTTAAAGAATATAACTTACTAAATAATCAATAGTTTAAAGAATATAACTTACTAAATAATCAATAGTTTAAAGAATATAACTTACTAAATAATCAATAGTTTAAAGAATATAACTTACTAAATAATCAATAGTTTAAAGAATATAAATTACTAAATAATCAATAGTTTAAAGAATATAACTTCCTAAATAATCAAGAGTTTAAAGACTATAACGTACTAAAGAATCAATAGATTAAAGAGTATAACTTACTAAATAATCAATAGTTTAAAGTATATAACTTACTAAATAATCAATAGTTTAAAGAATATTATTTACTAAATAATCAATTGTTTCAAGAATATAACTTACTAAATAATCAATAGTTTAAAGAATATAACTTACTTAATAATCAATAATTTAAAGAATATAATTTACTAAACAATCAATTGTTTCAAGAATATAACTTACTAAATAATCAATAGTTTAAAGAATATAACTTACTAAATAATCAATAGTTTAAAGAATATAACTTACTAAATAATCAATAGTTTAAAGAATATAACTTACTAAATAATCAATAGTTTAAAGAATATAACTTACTAAATAATCAATAGTTTAAAGAATATAACTTACTAAATAATCAATAGTTTAAAGAATATAACTTACTAAATAATCAATAGTTTAAAGAATATAACTTACTAAATAATCAATAGTTTAAAGAATATAACTTACTAAATAATCAATAGTTTAAAGAATATAACTTACTAAATAATCAATAGTTTAAAGAATATAACTTACTAAATAATCAATAGTTTAAAGAATATAACTTACTAAATAATCAATAGTTTAAAGAATATAACTTACTAAATAATCAATAGTTTAAAGAATATAACTTACTAAATAATCAATAGTTTAAAGAATATAACTTACTAAATAATCAATAGTTTAAAGAATATAACTTACTAAATAATCAATAGTTTAAAGAATATAACTTACTAAATAATCAATAGTTTAAAGAATATAACTTACTAAATAATCAATAGTTTAAAGAATATAACTTACTAAATAATCAATAGTTTAAAGAATATAACTTACTAAATAATCAATAGTTTAAAGAATATAACTTACTAAATAATCAATAGTTTAAAGAATATAACTTACTAAATAATCAATAGTTTAAAGAATATAACTTACTAAATAATCAATAGTTTAAAGAATATAACTTACTAAATAATCAATAGTTTAAAGAATATAACTTACTAAATAATCAATAGTTTAAAGAATATAACTTACTAAATAATCAATAGTTTAAAGAATATAACTTACTAAATAATCAATAGTTTAAAGAATATAACTTACTAAATAATCAATAGTTTAAAGAATATAACTTACTAAATAATCAATAGTTTAAAGAATATAACTTACTAAATAATCAATCATTTAAAGAATATATTTTACTAAATAATCAAGAGTTTAAAGAATATAACTTACTAAAGAATCAATAGTTTAAAGAATATAACTTACTTAATAATCAATAGTTTAAAGAATATATAACTTACTAAAAGAATAATCTAAATAATAGTTTAAAGAATATAACTTACTAAATAATCAATAGTTTAAAGAATATAACTTACTAAATAATCAATAGTTTAAAGAATATAACTTACTAAATAATCAATAGTTTAAAGAATATAACTTACTAAATAATCAATAGTTTAAAGAATATAACTTACTAAATAATCAATAGTTTAAAGAATATAACTTACTAAATAATCAATAGTTTAAAGAATATAACTTACTAAATAATCAATAGTTTAAAGAATATAACTTACTAAATAATCAATAGTTTAAATAACTTACTATAATCAATAGTTTAAAGAATATACTAAATAATCAATAGTTTAAAGAATATAACTTACTAAATAATCAATAGTTTAAAGAATATAACTTACTAAATAATCAATAGTTTCAAGAATATAACTTACTAAATAATCAATAGTTTAAAGAATATAACTTACTAAATAATCAATAGTTTAAAGAATATAACTTACTAAATAATCAATAGTTTAAAGAATATAACTTACTAAATAATCAATAGTTTAAAGAATATAACTTACTAAATAATCAATCATTTAAAGAATATAATTTTCTCAATAATCAAGAGTTTAAAGAATATAACTTACTAAAGAATCAATAGTGAAAAGAGTATAACTTACTTAATAATCAATAGTTTAAAGAATATAACTTACTAAACAATCAATACTTTAAATAATCAAAGTTTAAAGAATATAACTTACTAAATAATCAAGAGTTTAAAGAATATAACTTACTAAATAATCAATAGTTTAAAAAGAATATAACTCAATAGTTTAAATAATCAATAGTTTAAAGAATATAACTTACTAAATAATCAATAGTTTAAAGAATATAACTTACTAAATAATCAATAGTTTAAAGAATATAACTTACTAAATAATCAATCATTTAAAGAATATAATTTTCTCAATAATCAAGAGTTTAAAGTATATAACGTACTATAGAATCAATAGTTTAAAGAATATAACTTACTTAGTAATCAATAGTTTAAAGAATATAACTTACTAAGCAACTAATATTTAAAAGAATATATCTTACTAAATAATCAAGAGTTTAAAGAATATAACTTACTAAAGAATCAATAGTTTAAAGAATATAACTTACTAAATAATCAAGAGTTTAAAGAATATAACTTACTAAATAATCAATAGTTAAAAGAATATAACTTACTAAATAATCAATAGTTTAAAGAATATAACTTACTAAATAATCAATAGTTTAAAGAATATAACTTACTAAATAATCAATAGTTTAAAGAATATAACTTACTAAAGAATATAATAGTTTAAAGAATATAACTTACTAAATAATCAAAGTTTAAAGTTTAAATAATCAGAATATAAAGAATATAACTTACTAAATAATCAATAGTTTAAAGAATATAACTTACTAAATAATCAATAGTTTAAAGAATATAACTTACTAAATAATCAATAGTTTAAAGAATATAACTTACTAAATAATCAATAGTTTAAAGAATATAACTTACTAAATAATCAATAGTTTAAAGAATATAACTTACTAAATAATCAATAGTTTAAAGAATATAACTTACTAAATAATCAATAGTTTAAAGAATATAACTTACTAAATAATCAATAGTTTAAAGAATATAACTTACTAAATAATCAATAGTTTAAAGAATATAACTTACTAAATAATCAATAGTTTAAAGAATATAATTTACTAAATAATCAATAGTTTAAAGAATATAACTTACTAAATAATCAATAGTTTAAAGAATATAACGTACTAAAGAATCAATAGTTTAAAGAATATAACTTACTTAATAATCAATAGTTTAAAGAATATAACTTACTAAATAATCAATAGTTTAAAGAATATAACTTACTAAATAATCAATAGTTTAAAGAATATAACTTACTAAATAATCAATAGTTTAAAGAATATAACTTACTAAATAATCAATAGTTTAAAGAATATAACTTACTAAATAATCAATAGTTTAAAGAATATAACTTACTAAATAATCAATAGTTTAAAGAATATAACTTACTAAATAATCAATAGTTTAAAGAATATAACTTACTAAATAATCAATAGTTTAAAGAATATAACTTACTAAATAATCAATAGTTTAAAGAATATAACTTACTAAATAATCAATAGTTTAAAGAATATAACTTACTAAATAATCAATAGTTTAAAGAATATAACTTACTAAATAATCAATAGTTTAAAGTTTCAAAAGAATATAACTTACTAAATAATCAATAGTTTAAAGAATATAACTTACTAAATAATCAATAGTTTAAAGAATATAACTTACTAAATAATCAATAGTTTAAAGAATATAACTTACTAAATAATCAATAGTTTAAGGAATATTATTTACTAAATAATAAATTGTTTCAAGAATATAACTTACTAAATAATCAATAGTTTAAAGTATATAACGTACTAAAGAATCAATAGTTTAAAGAATATAACTTACTTAATAATCAATAGTTTAAAGAATATAACTTACTAAATAATCAATAGTTTAAAGAATATAACTTACTAAATAATCAATAGTTTAAAGAATAATAACTTACTAAATAATCAATAGTTTAAAGAATATAACTTACTAAATAATCAATAGTTTAAAGAATATAACTTACTAAATAATCAATAGTTTAAAGAATATAACTTACTAAATAATCAATAGTTTAAAGAATATAACTTACTAAATAATCAATAGTTTAAAGAATATAACTTACTAAATAATCAATAGTTTAAAGAATATAACTTACTAAATAATCAATAGTTTAAAGAATATAACTTACTAAATAATCAATAGTTTAAAGAATATAACTTACTAAATAATCAATAGTTTAAAGAATATAACTTACTAAATAATCAATAGTTTAAAGAATATAACTTACTAAATAATCAATAGTTTAAAGAATATAACTTACTAAATAATCAATAGTTTAAAGAATATAACTTACTAAATAATCAATAGTTTAAAGAATATAACTTACTAAATAATCAATAGTTTAAAGAATATAACTTACTAAATAATCAATAGTTTAAAGAATATAACTTACTAACTAATCAATAGTTTAAAGAATATAACTTACTAAATAATCAATAGTTTAAAGAATATAACTTACTAAATAATCAATCATTTAAAGAATATAATTTTCTCAATAATCAAGAGTTTAAAGTATATAACTTACTAAAGAATCAATAGTTTAAAGAATATAACTTACTTAATAATCAATAGTTTAAAGAATATAACTTACTAAGCAATCAATATTTAAAAGAATATATCTTACTAAATAATCAAGAGTTTAAAGAATATAACTTACTAAAGAATCAATAGTTTAAAGAATATAACTTACTAAATAATCAAGAGTTTAAAGAATATAACTTACTAAAGAATCAATAGTGAAAAGAATATAACTTACTAAATAATCAATAGTTTAAAGAATATAACTTACTAAATAATCAAGTTTTAAAGAATATAACTTACTAAATAATCAATAGTTTAAAGAATATAACTTACTAAATAATCAATAGTTTAAAGAATATAACTTACTAAATAATCAATAGTTTAAAGAATATAACTTACTAAATAATCAATAGTTTAAAGAATATAACTTACTATCAAAGTTTAAAGAATATAACTTACTAAATAATCAATAGTTTAAAGAATATAACTTACTAAATAATCAATAGTTTAAAGAATATAACTTACTAAATAATCAATAGTTTAAAGAATATAACTTACTAAATAATCAATAGTTTAAAGAATATAACTTACTAAATAATCAATAGTTTAAAGAATATAACTTACTAAATAATCAATAGTTTAAAGAATATAACTTACTAAATAATCAATAGTTTAAAGAATATAACTTACTAAATAATCAATAGTTTAAAGAATATAACTTACTAAATAATCAATAGTTTAAAGAATATAACTTACTAAATAATCAATAGTTTAAAGAATATAACTTACTAAATAATCAATAGTTTAAAGAATATAACTTACTAAATAATCAATAGTTTAAAGAATATAACTTACTAAATAATCAATAGTTTAAAGAATATAACTTACTAAATAATCAATAGTTTAAAGAATATAACTTACTAAATAATCAATAGTTTAAAGAATATAACTTACTAAATAATCAATAGTTTAAAGAATATAACTTACTAAATAATCAATAGTTTAAAGAATATAACTTACTAAATAATCAATAGTTTAAAGAATATAACTTACTAAATAATCAATAGTTTAAAGAATATAACTTACTAAATAATCAATAGTTTAAAGAATATAACTTACTAAATAATCAATAGTTTAAAGAATATAACTTACTAAATAATCAATAGTTTAAAGAATATAACTTACTAAATAATCAATAGTTTAAAGAATATAACTTACTAAATAATCAATAGTTTAAAGAATATAACTTACTAAATAATCAATAGTTTAAAGAATATAACTTACTAAATAATCAATAGTTTAAAGAATATAACTTACTAAATAATCAATAGTTTAAAGAATATAACTTACTAAATAATCAATAGTTTAAAGAATATAACTTACTAAATAATCAATAGTTTAAAGAATATAACTTACTAAATAATCAATAGTTTAAAGAATATAACTTACTAAATAATCAATAGTTTAAAGAATATAACTTACTAAATAATCAATAGTTTAAAGAATATAACTTACTAAATAATCAATAGTTTAAAGAATATAACTTACTAAATAATCAATAGTTTAAAGAATATAACTTACTAAATAATCAATAGTTTAAAGAATATAACTTACTAAATAATCAATAGTTTAAAGAATATAACTTACTAAATAATCAATAGTTTAAAGAATATAACTTACTAAATAATCAATAGTTTAAAGAATATAACTTACTAAATAATCAATAGTTTAAAGAATATAACTTACTAAATAATCAATAGTTTAAAGAATATAACTTACTAAATAATCAATAGTTTAAAGAATATAACTTACTAAATAATCAATAGTTTAAAGAATATAACTTACTAAATAATCAATAGTTTAAAGAATATAACTTACTAAATAATCAATAGTTTAAAGAATATAACTTACTAAATAATCAATAGTTTAAAGAATATAACTTACTAAATAATCAATAGTTTAAAGAATATAACTTACTAAATAATCAATAGTTTAAAGAATATAACTTACTAAATAATCAATAGTTTAAAGAATATAACTTACTAAATAATCAATAGTTTAAAGAATATAACTTACTAAATAATCAATAGTTTAAAGAATATAACTTACTAAATAATCAATAGTTTAAAGAATATAACTTACTAAATAATCAATAGTTTAAAGAATATAACTTACTAAATAATCAATAGTTTAAAGAATATAACTTACTAAATAATCAATAGTTTAAAGAATATAACTTACTAAATAATCAATAGTTTAAAGAATATAACTTACTAAATAATCAATAGTTTAAAGAATATAACTTACTAAATAATCAATAGTTTAAAGAATATAACTTACTAAATAATCAATCATTAAAAGAATATAATTTTCTCAATAATCAAGAGTTTAAAGAATATAACTTACTAAAGAATCAATAGTTTAAAGAATATAACTTACTTAATAATCAATAGTTTAAAGAATATAACTTACTAAATAATCAATAGTTTAAAGAATATAACTTACTAAATAATCAATAGTTTAAAGAATATAACTTACTAAATAATCAATAGTTTAAAGAATATAACTTACTAAATAATCAATAGTTTAAAGAATATAACTTACTAAATAATCAATAGTTTAAAGAATATAACTTACTAAATAATCAATAGTTTAAAGAATATAACTTACTAAATAATCAATAGTTTAAAGAATATAACTTACTAAATAATCAATAGTTTAAAGAATATAACTTACTAAATAATCAATAGTTTAAAGAATATAACTTACTAAATAATCAATAGTTTAAAGAATATAACTTACTAAATAATCAATAGTTTAAAGAATATAACTTACTAAATAATCAATAGTTTAAAGAATATAACTTACTAAATAATCAATAGTTTAAAGAATATAACTTACTAAAAAGAGTTTAAAGAATATAACTTACTAAATAATCAATAGTTTAAAGAATATAACTTACTAAATAATCAATAGTTTAAAGAATATAACTTACTAAACAATCAATAGTTAAAAGAATATAACTTACTAAATAATCAATAGTTTAAAGAATATAACTTACTAAATAATCAATCATTAAAAGAATATAATTTTCTCAATAATCAAGAGTTTAAAGAATATAACTTACTAAACAATCAATAGTTAAAAGAATATAACTTACTAAATAATCAATAGTTTAAAGAATATAACTTACTAAATAATCAATAGTTTAAAGAATATAACTTACTAAATAATCAAGTGTTTGAAGAATATAACTTACTAACTAATCAATAGTTTAAAGAATATAACTTACTAAATAATCAATAGTTTAAAGAATATAACTTACTAAATAATCAATAGTTTAAAGAATATAACTTACTAAATAATCAATAGTTTAAAGAATATAACTTACTAAATAATCAATAGTTTAAAGAATATAACTTACTAAATAATCAATAGTTTAAAGAATATAACTTACTAAATAATCAATAGTTTAAAGAATATAACTTACTAAATAATCAATAGTTTAAAGAATATAACTTACTAAATAATCAATAGTTTAAAGAATATAACTTACTAAATAATCAATAGTTTAAAGAATATAACTTACTAAATAATCAATAGTTTAAAGAATATAACTTACTAAATAATCAATAGTTTAAAGAATATAACTTACTAAATAATCAATAGTTTAAAGAATATAACTTACTAAATAATCAATAGTTTAAAGAATATAACTTACTAAATAATCAATAGTTTAAAGAATATAACTTACTAAATAATCAATAGTTTAAAGAATATAACTTACTAAATAATCAATAGTTTAAAGAATATAACTTACTAAATAATCAATAGTTTAAAGAATATAACTTACTAAATAATCAATAGTTTAAAGAATATAACTTACTAAATAATCAATAGTTTAAAGAATATAACTTACTAAATAATCAATAGTTTAAAGAATATAACTTACTAAATAATCAATAGTTTAAAGAATATAACTTACTAAATAATCAATAGTTTAAAGAATATAACTTACTAAATAATCAATAGTTTAAAGAATATAACTTACTAAATAATCAATAGTTTAAAGAATATAACTTACTAAATAATCAATAGTTTAAAGAATATAACTTACTAAATAATCAATAGTTTAAAGAATATAACTTACTAAATAATCAATAGTTTAAAGAATATAACTTACTAAATAATCAATAGTTTAAAGAATATAACTTACTAAATAATCAATAGTTTAAAGAATATAACTTACTAAATAATCAATAGTTTAAAGAATATAACTTACTAAATAATCAATAGTTTAAAGAATATAACTTACTAAATAATCAATAGTTTAAAGAATATAACTTACTAAATAATCAATAGTTTAAAGAATATAACTTACTAAATAATCAATAGTTTAAAGAATATAACTTACTAAATAATCAATAGTTTAAAGAATATAACTTACTAAATAATCAATAGTTTAAAGAATATAACTTACTAAATAATCAATAGTTTAAAGAATATAACTTACTAAATAATCAATAGTTTAAAGAATATAACTTACTAAATAATCAATAGTTTAAAGAATATAACTTACTAAATAATCAATAGTTTAAAGAATATAACTTACTAAATAATCAATAGTTTAAAGAATATAACTTACTAAATAATCAATAGTTTAAAGAATATAACTTACTAAATAATCAATAGTTTAAAGAATATAACTTACTAAATAATCAATAGTTTAAAGAATATAACTTACTAAATAATCAATAGTTTAAAGAATATAACTTACTAAATAATCAATAGTTTAAAGAATATAACTTACTAAATAATCAATAGTTTAAAGAATATAACTTACTAAATAATCAATAGTTTAAAGAATATAACTTACTAAATAATCAATCATTTAAAGAATATAATTTTCTCAATAATCAAGAGTTTAAAGTATATAACGTACTAAAGAATCAATAGTTTAAAGAATATAACTTACTTAATAATCAATAGTTTAAAGAATATAACTTACTAAGCAACTAATATTTAAAAGAATATATCTTACTAAATAATCAAGAGTTTAAAGACTATAACTTACTAAAGAATCAATAGATTAAAGAATATACCTTACTAAATAATCAAGAGTTTAAAAATATAACTTACTAAAGAATCAATAGTGAAAAGAGTATAACTTACTAAATAATCAATAGTTTAAAGAATATAACTTACTAAATAATCAATTGTTTAAAGAATATAACTTACTAAATAATCAATAGTTTAAAGAATATAACTTACTAAATAATCAATAGTTTAAAGAATATAACTTACTAAATAATCAATAGTTTAAAGAATATAATTTACTAAATAATCAAGAGTTTAAAGAATATAACTTACTAAAGAATCAATAGTTTAAAGAATATAACTTACTAAATAATCAATAGTTTAAAGAATATAACTTACTAAATAATCAATAATTAAAAGAATATAACTTACTAAATAATCAATAGTTTAAAGAATATTACTTACTAAACAATCAATAGTTTAAAGAATATAACTTACTAAATAATCAATAGTTTAAAGAATATAACTTCCTAAATAATCAATAGTTTAAAGAATATAACTTACTAAATAATCAATAGTTTAAAGAATATAACTTACTAAATAATCAATAGTTTAAAGAATATAACTTACTAAATAATCAATAGTTTAAAGAATATAACTTACTAAATAATCAATAGTTTAAAGAATATAACTTACTAAATAATCAATAGTTTAAAGAATATAACTTACTAAATAATCAATAGTTTAAAGAATATAACTTACTAAATAATCAATAGTTTAAAGAATATAACTTACTAAATAATCAAT
>NW_027467847.1:0-51098 GCF_004210375.1 Tachypleus tridentatus
TACTTATATAACAGTTTAATTAACTTATTTGGGGGTAGTACTTATATATAACAGTTTAGTTAACTTATTTCTATGAGTAGTATTACTTATATAACAGTTTAGTTAACTTATTTCTGGGAGAGTACTTATACAACAATTCAGTTAACTTATTTCTGGGAGTAGTACTTATATAACAGTTTAGTTAACTTATTTCTGTGAGTAGTACTTATACAACAGTTTAGTTAACTTATTTCTATGAGTAGTACTTATATAACAGTTTAGTTAACTTATTTCTGGGAGTAGTACTTGTATAACAGTTTGGTTAACTTATTTCTATGAGTAGTACTTATATAACAGTTTAGTTAACTTATTTCTATGAGTAGTACTTGTATAACAGTTTAGTTAACTTTTATTTCTGGGGTCAGTACTTATATAACAGTTTAGTTAACCTATTTCTGGGAGTAGTACTTATATAACAGTTTAGTTAACTTATTTCTATGAGTAGTACTTATATAACAGTTTAGTTAACTTATTTCTGGAGTAGTACTTATATAACAGTTTAGTTAACTTATTTCTGGGAGTAATACTTATATAACAGTTTAGTTAACTTATTTCTGGGGTAGTACTTATATAACAGTTTAGTTAACTTATTTCTGGGAGTAGTACTTATATAACAGTTTAGTTAACTTATTTCTGGGAGGTAGTACTTATATAACAGTTTAGTTAACTTATTTCTGGGAGTAGTAATACTTATATAACAGTTTAGTTAACTTATTTCTATGAGTAGTACTTATATAACAGTTTAGTTAACTTATTTCTATGAGTAGTACTTATATAACAGTTTAGTTAACTTATTTCAATGAGTAGTACTTATATAACAGTTTAGTTAACTTATTTCTGGGAGTAGTACTTATATAACAGTTTAGTTAACTTATTTCTGGGAGTAGTACTTATACAACAGTTTAGTTAACTTATTTCTATGAGTAGTATTTTATATAACAGTTTAGTTAACTTATTTCTGTGAGTAGTACTTATATAACAGTTTAGTTAACTTATTTCTGGGAGTAGTACTTATATAACAGTTTAGTTAACTTATTTCTATGGGTAGTACTTATATAACAGTTTAGTTAACTTATTTCTGGGAGTAGTACTTATATAACAGTTTAGTTAACTTATTTCTATGAGTAGTACTTATATAACAGTTTAGTTAACTTATTTCTGGGAGTAGTACTTATATAACAGTTTAGTTAACTTATTTCTGGAGAGTAGTACTTATATAACAGTTTAGTTAACTTATTTCTGGGAGTAGTACTTATATAACAGTTTAGTTAACTTATTTCTGGGAGTAGTACTTATATAACAGTTTAGTTAACTTATTTCTGGGAGTAGTACTTTATATAACAGTTTAGTTAACTTATTTCTGGGGAGTAGTACTTATATAACAGTTTAGTTAACTTATTTCTATGAGTAGTACTTATATAACAGTTTAGTTAACTTATTTCTGTGAGTAGTACTTATACAACAGTTTAGTTAACTTATTTCATGAGTAGTAATTTATATAACAGTTTAGTTAACTTATTTCTGGGAGTAGTACTTATATAACAGTTTAGTTAACTTATTTCTGGGAGTAGTACATATACAACAGTTTAGTTAACTTATTTCTATGAGTAGTACTTATATAACAGTTTAGTTAACTTATTTCTGTGAGTAGTACTTATACAACAGTTTAGTTAACTTATTTCTGGGAGTAGTACTTATATAACAGTTTAGTTAACTTATTTCTATGAGTAGTACTTATATACAACAGTTTAGTTAACTTATTTCTGGGAGTAGTACTTATATAACAGTTTAGTTAACTTATTTCTATGAGTACTACTTATATAACAGTTTAGTTAACTTATTTCTGGGAGTAGTACTTATATAACAGTTTAGTTATCTTATTTCTATGAGTAGTACTTATATAACAGTTTAGTTAACTTATTTCTAGGAGTAGTACTTATATAACAGTTTAGTTAACTTATTTCTGAGGTAGTACTTATATAACAGTTTAGTTAACTTACTGGGTAGTACTTATAACAGTTTAGTTAACTTATTTCTGAGAGTAGTACTTATATAACAGTTTAGTTAACTTATTTCTGGGAGTAGTACTTATATAACAGTTTAGTTAACTTATTTCTGGGGTAGTACTTATATAACAGTTTAGTTAACTTATTTCTGGGAGTAGTACTTATATAACAGTTTAGTTAACTTATTTCTATGAGTAGTACTTATATAACAGTTTAGTTAACTTATTTCTGGGAGTAGTACTTGTATAACAGTTTAGTTAACTTATTTCTATGAGTAGTACTTATATAACAGTTTAGTTAACTTATTTCTGGGAGTAGTACTTATATAACAGTTTAGTTAACTTATTTCTGGGAGTAGTACTTATATAACAGTTTAGTTAACTTATTTCTATGAGTAGTACTTATATAACAGTTTAGTTAACTTATTTCTATAAGTAGTACTTATATAACAGTTTAGTTAACTTATTTCTGGGAGTAGTACTTATATAACAGTTTAGTTAACTTATTTCTGGTGAGTAGTACTTATATAACAGTTTAGTTAACTTATTTCTAGGAGTAGTACTTATATAACAGTTTAGTTAACTTATTTCTGCGAGTAGTACTTGCATAACAGTTTAGTTAACTTATTTCTATGGGTAGTACTTATACAACAGTTTAGTTAACTTATTTCTGGGAGTAGTACTTATATAACAGTTTAGTTAATTTATTTCTGGGAGTAGTACTTATATAACAGTTTAGTTAACCTATTTCTGGGAGTAGTACTTATATAACAGTTTAATTAACTTATTTCTATGAGTAGTACTTATATAACAGTTTAGTTAACTTATTTCAATGAGTAGTACTTATATAAGAGTTTAGTTAACTTATTTCTGGGAGTAGTACTTATATAACAGTTTAGTTAACTTATTTCTGGGAGTAGTACTTATACAACAATTTAGTTAACTTATTTCTATGAGTAGTACTTATATAACAGTTTAGTTAACTTATTTCTGTGGTAGTACTTATACAACAGTTTAGTTAACTTATTTCTGGGAGTAGTACTTATATAACAGTTTAGTTAACTTATTTCTATGAGTAGTACTTATATAACAGTTTAGTTAACTTATTTCTGGGGTAGTACTTATATAACAGTTTAGTTAACTTATTTCTATGAGTACTACTTATATAACAGTTTAGTTAACTTATTTCTGGGAGTAGTACTTATATAACAGTTTAGTTAACTTATTTCTATGAGTAGTACTTATATAACAGTTTAGTTAACTTATTTCTAGGAGTAGTACTTATATAACAGTTTAGTTAACTTATTTCTGGGAGTAGTACTTATATAACAGTTTAGTTAACTTATTTCTATGAGTAGTACTTGTATAACAGTTTAGTTAACTTATTTCTGGGAGTAGTACTTGTATAACAGTTTAGTTAACTTATTTCATGAGTAGTACTTATATAACAGTTTAGTTAACTTATTTCTGGGAGTAGTACTTATATAACAGTTTAGTTAACTTATTTCTGGGAGTAGTACTTATATAACAGTTTAGTTAACTTATTTCTATGAGTAGTACTTATATAACAGTTTAGTTAACTTATTTCTATAAGTACTACTTATATAACAGTTTAGTTAACTTATTTCTGGGTGTAGTACTTATATAACAGTTTAGTTAACTTATTTCTATGAGTAGTACTTATATAACAGTTTAGTTAACTTATTTCTAGGAGTAGTACTTATATAACAGTTTAGTTAACTTATTTCTGCGAGTAGTACTTGCATAACAGTTTAGTTAACTTATTTCTATGGGTAGTACTTATACAACAGTTTAGTTAACTTATTTCTGGGAGTAGTACTTATATAACAGTTTAGTTAACTTATTTCTGGGAGTAGTACTTATATAACAGTTTAGTTAACTTATTTCTGGGAGTAGTACTTATATAACAGTTTAGTTAACTTATTTCTATGAGTAGTACTTATATAACAGTTTAGTTAACTTATTTCTATGAGTAGTACTTATATAACAGTTTAGTTAACTTATTTCTGGGAGTAGTACTTATATAACAGTTTAGTTAACTTATTTCTGGGAGTAGTACTTATACAACAGTTTAGTTAACTTATTTCTATGAGTAGTACTTATATAACAGTTTAGTTAACTTATTTCTATGAGTAGTACTTATACAACAGTTTAGTTAACTTATTTCTGGGAGTAGTACTTATATAACAGTTTAGTTAACTTATTTCTATGAGTAGTACTTATATAACAGTTTAGTTAACTTATTTCTGGGAGTAGTACTTATATAACAGTTTAGTTAACTTATTTCTGGGAGTAGTACTTATATAACAGTTTAGTTAACTTATTTCTGGGAGTAGTACTTATATAACAGTTTAATTAACTTATTTCTATAAGTAGTACTTATATAACAGTTTAGTTAACTTATTTCAATGAGTAGTACTTATATAACAGTTTAGTTAACTTATTTCTGAGAGTAGTACTTATATAACAGTTTAGTTAACTTATTTCTGGGAGTAGTACTTATACAACAGTTTAGTTAACTTATTTCTAGGAGTAGTACTTATATAACAGTTTAGTTAACTTATTTCTGTGAGTAGTACTTATACAACAGTTTAGTTAACTTATTTCTGGGAGTAGTACTTGTATAACAGTTTAGTTAACTTATTTCTGGGAGTAGTACTTATACAACAGTTCAGTTAACTTATTTTTATGAGTAGTACTTATATAACAGTTTAGTTAACTTATTTCTGTGAGTAGTACTTATATAACAGTTTAGTTAACTTATTTCTGGGAGTAGTACTTATATAACAGTTTAGTTAACTTATTTCTATGAGTAGTACTTATATAACAGTTTAGTTAACTTATTTCTGGGAGTAGTACTTATATAACAGTTTAGTTATCTTATTTCTATGAGTAGTACTTATATAACAGTTTAGTTAACTTATTTCTGGGAGTAGTACTTATATAACAGTTTAGTTAACTTATTTCTATGAGTAGTACTTATATAACAGTTTAGTTAACTTATTTCTGGGAGTAGTACTTATATAACAGTTTAGTTAACTTATTTCTGGGAGTAGTACTTATATAACAGTTTAGTTAACTTATTTCTATGAGTAGTACTTATATAACAGTTTAGTTAACTTATTTCTGGGAGTAGTACTTATATAACAGTTTAGTTAACTTATTTCTATGAGTAGTACTTATATAACAGTTTAGTTAACTTATTTCTGGGAGTAGTACTTATATAACAGTTTAGTTAACTTATTTCTGGGAGTAGTACTTATATAACAGTTTAGTTAACTTATTTCTATGAGTAGTACTTATATAACAGTTTAGTTAATTTATTTCTAGGAGTAGTACTTATATAACAGTTTAGTTAACTTATTTCTGGGAAAAGTACTTATATAACAGTTTAGTTAACTTATTTCTATGAGTAGTACTTATATAACAGTTTAGTTAACTTATTTCTGGAGTAGTACTTATATAACAGTTTAGTTAACTTATTTCTGGGAGTAGTACTTATATAACAGTTTAGTTAACTTATTTCTATGAGTAGTACTTATATAACAGTTTAGTTAACTTATTTCTGGGAGTAGTACTTATATAACAGTTTAGTTAACTTATTTCTGGAGTAGTACTTATATAACAGTTTAGTTAACTTATTTCTATGGGTAGTACTTATATAACAGTTTAGTTAACTTATTTCTGGGAGTAGTACTTATATAACAGTTTAGTTAACTTATTTCTGGGAGTAGTACTTATATAACAGTTTAGTTAACTTATTTCTATGAGTAGTACTTATATAACAGTTTAGTTAACTTATTTCTGTGAGTAGTACTTATACAACAGTTTAGTTAACTTATTTCTGGGAGTAGTACTTATATAACAGTTAGTTAACTTATTTCTATGAGTACTACTTATATAACAGTTTAGTTAACTTATTTCTATGAGTACTACTTATATAACAGTTTAGTTAACTTATTTCTGGGAGTAGTACTTATATAACAGTTTAGTTAACTTATTTCTATGAGTAGTACTTATATAACAGTTTAGTTAACTTATTTCTAGGAGTAGTACTTATATAACAGTTTAGTTAACTTATTTCTGGGAGTAGTACTTATATAACAGTTTAGTTAACTTATTTCTATGGGTAGTACTTATATAACAGTTTAGTTAACTTATTTCTGGGAGTAGTACTTATATAACAGTTTAGTTAACTTATTTCTGGGAGTAGTACTTATATAACAGTTTAGTTAACTTATTTCTGGGAGTAGTACTTATATAACAGTTTAGTTAACTTATTTCTGGGAGTAGTACTTATATAACAGTTTAGTTAACTTATTTCTATGAGTAGTACTTATATAACAGTTTAGTTAACTTATTTCTGGGAGTAGTACTTATATAACAGTTTAGTTAACTTATTTCTATGAGTAGTACTTATATAACAGTTTAGTTAACTTATTTCTGGGAGTAGTACTTATATAACAGTTTAGTTAACTTATTTCTGGGAGTAGTACTTATACAACAGTTTAGTTAACTTATTTCTATGAGTAGTACTTATATAACAGTTTAGTTAACTTATTTCTATAAGTACTACTTATATAACAGTTTAGTTAACTTATTTCTGGGAGTAGTACTTATATAACAGTTTAGTTAACTTATTTCTATGAGTAGTACTTATATAACAGTTTAGTTAACTTATTTCTAGGAGTAGTACTTATATAACAGTTTAGTTAACTTATTTCTGCGAGTAGTACTTGCATAACAGTTTAGTTAACTTATTTCTATGGGTAGTACTTATACAACAGTTTAGTTAACTTATTTCTGGGAGTAGTACTTATATAACAGTTTAGTTAACTTATTTCTGGGAGTAGTACTTATATAACAGTTTAGTTAACTTATTTCTGGGAGTAGTACTTATATAACAGTTTAGTTAACTTATTTCTATGAGTAGTACTTATATAACAGTTAAGTTAACTTATTTCAAAGAGTAGTACTTATATAAGAGTTTAGTTAACTTATTTCTGGGAGTAGTACTTATATAACAGTTTAGTTAACTTATTTCTGGGAGTAGTACTTATACAACAGTTTAGTTAACTTATTTCTATGAGTAGTACTTATATAACAGTTTAGTTAACTTATTTCTGTGAGTAGTACTTATACAACAGTTTAGTTAACTTATTTCTGGGAGTAGTACTTATATAACAGTTTAGTTAACTTATTTCTATGAGTAGTACTTATATAACAGTTTAGTTAACTTATTTCTGGGAGTAGTACTTATATAACAGTTTAGTTAACTTATTTCTATGAGTAGTACTTATATAACAGTTTAGTTAACTTATTTCTGGGGTAGTACTTATATAACAGTTTAGTTAACTTATTTCTATGAGTAGTACTTATATAACAGTTTAGTTAACTTATTTCTGGGAGTAGTACTTATATAACAGTTTAGTTAACTTATTTCTGGGAGTAGTACTTATATAACAGTTTAGTTAACTTATTTCTATGAGTAGTACTTATATAACAGTTTAGTTAACTTATTTCTGGGAGTAGTACTTGTATAAAAGTTTAGTTAACTTATTTCTGGGAGTAGTACTTATATAACAGTTTAGTTAACTTATTTCTGGGAGTAGTACTTATATAACAGTTTAGTTAACTTATTTCTGGGAGTAGTACTTATATAACAGTTTAGTTAACTTATTTCTATGAGTAGTACTTATATAACAGTTTAGTTAACTTATTTCTATAAGTAGTACTTATATAACAGTTTAGTTAACTTATTTCTGGGAGTAGTACTTATATAACAGTTTAGTTAACTTATTTCTATGAGTAGTACTTATATAACAGTTTAGTTAACTTATTTCTAGGAGTAGTACTTATATAACAGTTTAGTTAACTTATTTCTGGGAGTAGTACTTGCATAACAGTTTAGTTAACTTATTTCTATGGGTAGTACTTATACAACAGTTGAGTTAACTTATTTCTGGGAGTAGTACTTATATAACAGTTTAGTTAACTTATTTCTGGGGTAGTACTTATATAACAGTTTAGTTAACTTATTTCTGGGAGTAGTACTTATATAACAGTTTAGTTAACTTATTTCTATGAGTAGTACTTATATAACAGTTTAGTTAACTTATTTCAATGAGTAGTACTTATATAACAGTTTAGTTAACTTATTTCTGGGAGTAGTACTTATATAACAGTTTAGTTAACTTATTTCTGGGAGTAGTACTTATACAACAGTTTAGTTAACTTATTTCTATGAGTAGTACTTATATAACAGTTTAGTTAACTTATTTCTGTGAGTAGTACTTATACAACAGTTTAGTTAACTTATTTCTGGGAGTAGTACTTATATAACAGTTTAGTTAACTTATTTCTATGAGTAGTACTTATATAACAGTTTAGTTAACTTATTTCTGGGAGTAGTACTTATATAACAGTTTAGTTAACTTATTTCTGGGAGTAGTACTTATATAACAGTTTAGTTAACTTATTTCTGGGAGTAGTACTTATATAACAGTTTAGTTAACTTATTTCTATAAGTAGTACTTATATAACAGTTTAGTTAACTTATTTCAATGAGTAGTACTTATATAACAGTTTAGTTAACTTATTTCTGAGAGTAGTACTTATATAACAGTTTAGTTAACTTATTTCTGGGAGTAGTACTTATACAACAGTTTAGTTAACTTATTTCTATGAGTAGTACTTATATAACAGTTTAGTTAACTTATTTCTGTGAGTAGTACTTATATAACAGTTTAGTTAACTTATTTCTGGGAGTAGTACTTGTATAACAGTTTAGTTAACTTATTTCTGGGAGTAGTACTTATATAACAGTTTAGTTAACTTATTTCTATGAGTAGTACTTATATAACAGTTTAGTTAACTTATTTCTGTGAGTAGTACTTATATAACAGTTTAGTTAACTTATTTCTGGGAGTAGTACTTATATAACAGTTTAGTTAACTTATTTCTATGAGTAGTACTTATATAACAGTTTAGTTAACTTATTTCTGGGAGTAGTACTTATATAACAGTTTAGTTAACTTATTTCTATGAGTAGTACTTATATAACAGTTTAGTTAACTTATTTCTGGGAGTAGTACTTATATAACAGTTTAGTTAACTTATTTCTATGAGTAGTACTTATATAACAGTTTAGTTAACTTATTTCTGGGAGTAGTACTTATATAACAGTTTAGTTAACTTATTTCTGGGAGTAGTACTTATATAACAGTTTAGTTAACTTATTTCTATGAGTAGTACTTATATAACAGTTTAGTTAACTTATTTCTGGGAGTAGTACTTGTATAACAGTTTAGTTAACTTATTTCTATGAGTAGTACTTATATAACAGTTTAGTTAACTTATTTCTGGGAGTAGTACTTATATAACAGTTTAGTTAACTTATTTCTGGGAGTAGTACTTATATAACAGTTTAGTTAACTTATTTCTATGAGTAGTACTTATATAACAGTTTAGTTAACTTATTTCTATAAGTAGTACTTATATAACAGTTTAGTTAACTTATTTCTGGGAGTAGTACTTATATAACAGTTTAGTTAACTTATTTCTATGAGTAGTACTTATATAACAGTTTAGTTAACTTATTTCTAGGAGTAGTACTTATATAACAGTTTAGTTAACTTATTTCTGGGAGTAGTACTTATATAACAGTTTAGTTAACTTATTTCTATGGGTAGTACTTATATAACAGTTTAGTTAACTTATTTCTGGGAGTAGTACTTGTATAACAGTTTAGTTAACTTATTTCTGGGAGTAGTACTTATATAACAGTTTAGTTAACTTATTTCTGGGAGTAGTACTTATATAACAGTTTAGTTAACTTATTTCTATGAGTAGTACTTATATAACAGTTTAGTTAACTTATTTCTATGAGTAGTACTTATATAACAGTTTAGTTAACTTATTTCTGGGAGTAGTACTTATATAACAGTTTAGTTAACTTATTTCTGGGAGTAGTACTTATACAACAATTCAGTTAACTTATTTCTATGAGTAGTACTTATATAACAGTTTAGTTAACTTATTTCTGTGAGTAGTACTTATACAACAGTTTAGTTAACTTATTTCTGGGAGTAGTACTTGTATAACAGTTTAGTTAACTTATTTCTATGAGTAGTACTTATATAACAGTTTAGTTAACTTATTTCTGGGAGTAGTACTTATATAACAGTTTAGTTAACTTATTTCTGGGAGTAGTACTTATATAACAGTTTAGTTAACTTATTTCTATGAGTAGTACTTATATAACAGTTTAGTTAACTTATTTCTATAAGTAGTACTTATATAACAGTTTAGTTAACTTATTTCAATGAGTAGTACTTATATAAGAGTTTAGTTAACTTATTTCTGAGAGTAGTACTTATATAACAGTTTAGTTAACTTATTTCTGGGAGTAGTACTTATATAACAGTTTAGTTAACTTATTTCTATGAGTAGTACTTATATAACAGTTTAGTTAACTTATTTCTGTGAGTAGTACTTATATAACAGTTTAGTTAACTTATTTCTGGGAGTAGTACTTATATAACAGTTTAGTTAACTTATTTCTATGAGTAGTACTTATATAACAGTTTAGTTAACTTATTTCTGGGAGTAGTACTTAGTATAACAGTTTAGTTAACTTATTTCTGGGAGTAGTACTTATATAACAGTTTAGTTAACTTATTTCTATGAGTAGTACTTATATAACAGTTTAGTTAACTTATTTCTAGGAGTAGTACTTATATAACAGTTTAGTTAACTTATTTCTGGGAGTAGTACTTATATAACAGTTTAGTTAACTTATTTCTATGGGTAGTACTTATATAACAGTTTAGTTAACTTATTTCTGGGAGTAGTACTTATATAACAGTTTAGTTAACTTATTTCTGAAAGTAGTACTTATATAACAGTTTAGTTAACTTATTTCTATGAGTAGTACTTATATAACAGTTTAGTTAACTTATTTCTGTGAGTAGTACTTATACAACAGTTTAGTTAACTAATTTCTGTGAGTAGTACTTATACAACAGTTTAGTTAACTTATTTATGGGAGTAGTACTTATATAACAGTTTAGTTAACTTATTTCTGGGGTAGTACTTATATAACAGTTTAGTTAACTTATTTCTGGGAGTAGTACTTATATAACAGTTTAGTTAACTTATTTCTATGAGTAGTACTTATATAACAGTTTAGTTAACTTATTTCAATGAGTAGTACTTATACAACAGTTTAGTTAACTTTTTTCTGGAAGTAGTACTTATATAACAGTTTAGTTAATTTATTTCTGGGAGTAGTACTTATACAACAGTTTAGTTAACTTATTTCTATGAGTAGTACTTATATAACAGTTTAGTTAACTTATTTCTGTGAGTAGTACTTATACAACAGTTTAGTTAACTTATTTCTGGGAGTAGTACTTATATAACAGTTTAGTTAACTTATTTCTGGGAGTAGTACTTATATAACAGTTTAGTTAACTTATTTCTGGGAGTAGTACTTATATAACAGTTTAGTTAACTTATTTCTATGAGTAGTACTTATATAACAGTTTAGTTAACTTATTTCTATGAGTAGTACTTATATAACAGTTTAGTTAACTTATTTCTGGGAGTAGTACTTATATAACAGTTTAGTTAACTTATCTCTATGAGTAGTACTTATATAACAGTTTAGTTAACTTATTTCTATGAGTAGTACTTATATAACAGTTTAGTTAACTTATTTCTGGGAGTAGTACTTATATAACAGTTTAGTTAACTTATTTCTGGAGTAGTACTTATATAACAGTTTAGTTAACTTATTTCTATGGGTAGTACTTATACAACAGTTTAGTTAACTTATTTCTGGGAGTAGTACTTATATAACAGTTTAGTTAACTTATTTCTGGGAGTAGTACTTATATAACAGTTTAGTTAACTTATTTCTGGGAGTAGTACTTATATAACAGTTTAGTTAACTTATTTCTGGGAGTAGTACTTATATAACAGTTTAGTTAACTTATTTCTGGGAGTAGTACTTATATAACAGTTTAGTTAACTTATTTCTGGGAGTAGTACTTATATAACAGTTTAGTTAACTTATTTCTATGAGTAGTACTTATATAACAGTTTAGTTAACTTATTTCTGTGAGTAGTACTTATATAACAGTTTAGTTAACTTATTTCTATGAGTAGTACTTATATAACAGTTTAGTTAACTTATTTCTGGGAGTAGTACTTATATAACAGTTTAGTTAACTTATTTCTGGGAGTAGTACTTATATAACAGTTTAGTTAACTTATTTCTGTGAGTAGTACTTATATAACAGTTTAGTTAACTTATTTCTGGGAGTAGTACTTATATAACAGTTTAGTTAACTTATTTCTATGAGTAGTATTATATAACAGTTTAGTTAACTTATTTCTGGGAGTAGTACTTATATAACAGTTTAGTTAACTTATTTCTATGGGTAGTACTTATATAACAGTTTAGTTAACTTATTTCTGGGAGTAGTACTTATATAACAGTTTAGTTAACTTATTTCTGGGAGTAGTACTTATATAACAGTTTAGTTAACTTATTTCTATGAGTAGTACTTATATAACAGTTTAGTTAACTTATTTCTGGGAGTAGTACTTATATAACAGTTTAGTTAACTTATTTCTATGAGTAGTACTTATATAACAGTTTAGTTAACTTATTTCTGGGAGTAGTACTTATATAACAGTTTAGTTAACTTATTTCTATGAGTAGTACTTATATAACAGTTTAGTTAACTTATTTCTGGGAGTAGTACTTATATAACAGTTTAGTTAACTTATTTCTGGGAGTAGTACTTATATAACAGTTTAGTTAACTTATTTCTATGAGTAGTACTTATATAACAGTTTAGTTAACTTATTTCTGGGAGTAGTACTTATATAACAGTTTAGTTAACTTATTTCTATGAGTAGTACTTATATAACAGTTTAGTTAACTTATTTCTGGGAGTAGTACTTATATAACAGTTTAGTTAACTTATTTCTGGGAGTAGTACTTATATAACAGTTTAGTTAACTTATTTCTGGGAGTAGTACTTATATAACAGTTTAGTTAACTTATTTCTGGGAGTAGTACTTATATAACAGTTTAGTTAACTTATTTCTATGAGTAGTACTTATATAACAGTTTAGTTAACTTATTTCTGGCAGTAGTACTTTTATAACAGTTTAGTTAATTTATTTCTGGGAGTAGTACTTATATAACAGTTTAGTTAACTTATTTCTAGGAGTAGTACTTATATAACAGTTTAGTTAACTTATTTCTGGGAGTAGTACTTATATAACAGTTTAGTTAACTTATTTCTATGGGTAGTACTTATATAACAGTTTAGTTAACTTATTTCTGGGAGTAGTACTTATATAACAGTTTAGTTAACTTATTTCTGGGAGTAGTACTTATATAACAGTTTAGTTAACTTATTTCTGGGAGTAGTACTTATATAACAGTTTAGTTAACTTATTTCTGGGAGTAGTACTTATATAACAGTTTAGTTAACTTATTTCTATGAGTAGTACTTATATAAAAGTTTAGTTAACTTATTTCTGGGAGTAGTACTTATATAACAGTTTAGTTAACTTATTTCTATGAGTAGTACTTATATAACAGTTTAGTTAACTTATTTCTATGAGTAGTACTTATATAACAGTTTAGTTAACTTATTTCTGGGTGTAGTACTTATATAACAGTTTAGTTAACTTATTTCTATGAGTAGTACTTATATAACAGTTTAGTTAACTTATTTCTAGGAGTAGTACTTATATAACAGTTTAGTTAACTTATTTCTGGGAGTAGTACTTATATAACAGTTTAGTTAACTTATTTCTATGGGTAGTACTTATACAACAGTTTAGTTAACTTATTTCTGGGAGTAGTACTTATATAACAGTTTAGTTAACTTATTTCTGGGAGTAGTACTTATATAACAGTTTAGTTAACTTATTTCTGGGAGTAGTACTTATATAACAGTTTAGTTAACTTATTTCTATGAGTAGTACTTATATAACAGTTTAGTTAACTTATTTCAATGAGTAGTACTTATATAACAGTTTAGTTAACTTATTTCTGGGAGTAGTACTTATATAACAGTTTAGTTAACTTATTTCTGGGAGTAGTACTTATACAACAGTTTAGTTAACTTATTTCTATGAGTAGTACTTATATAACAGTTTAGTTAACTTATTTCTGTGAGTAGTACTTATACAACAGTTTAGTTAACTTATTTCTGGGAGTAGTACTTATATAACAGTTTAGTTAACTTATTTCTATGAGTAGTACTTATATAACAGTTTAGTTAACTTATTTCTGGGAGTAGTACTTATATAACAGTTTAGTTAACTTATTTCTGGGAGTAGTACTTATATAACAGTTTAGTTAACTTATTTCTGGGAGTAGTACTTATATAACAGTTTAGTTAACTTATTTCTATGAGTAGTACTTATATAACAGTTTAGTTAACTTATTTCTATGAGTAGTACTTATATAACAGTTTAGTTAACTTATTTCTGAGAGTAGTACTTATATAACAGTTTAGTTAACTTATTTCTATGAGTAGTACTTATATAACAGTTTAGTTAACTTATTTCTGTGAGTAGTACTTATATAACAGTTTAGTTAACTTATTTCTGGGAGTAGTACTTGTATAACAGTTTAGTTAATTTATTTCTGGGAGTAGTACTTATATAACAGTTTAGTTAACTTATTTCTATGAGTAGTACTTATATAACAGTTTAGTTAACTTATTTCTATGAGTAGTACTTATATAACAGTTTAGTTAACTTATTTCTGGGAGTAGTACTTATATAACAGTTTAGTTAACTTATTTCTATGAGTAGTACTTATATAACAGTTTAGTTAACTTATTTCTGGGAGTAGTACTTATATAACAGTTTAGTTAACTTATTTCTGGGAGTAGTACTTATATAACAGTTTAGTTAACTTATTTCTATGGGTAGTACTTATATAACAGTTTAGTTAACTTATTTCTGGGAGTAGTACTTATATAACAGTTTAGTTAACTTATTTCTGGGAGTAGTACTTATATAACAGTTTAGTTAACTTATTTCTGGGAGTAGTACTTATATAACAGTTTAGTTAACTTATTTCTATGAGTAGTACTTATATAACAGTTTAGTTAACTTATTTCTATGAGTAGTACTTATATAACAGTTTAGTTAACTTATTTCTGGGAGTAGTACTTATATAACAGTTTAGTTAACTTATTTCTGGGAGTAGTACTTATATAACAGTTTAGTTAACTTATTTCTATGAGTAGTACTTATATAACAGTTTAGTTAACTTATTTCTGTGAGTAGTACTTATACAACAGTTTAGTTAACTTATTTCTGGGAGTAGTACTTATATAACAGTTAGTTAACTTATTTCTATGAGTAGTACTTATATAACAGTTTAGTTAACTTATTTCTGGGAGTAGTACTTATATAACAGTTTAGTTAACTTATTTCTATGAGTAGTACTTATATAACAGTTTAGTTAACTTATTTCTGGGAGTAGTACTTATATAACAGTTTAGTTAACTTATTTCTATGAGTAGTACTTATATAACAGTTTAGTTAACTTATTTCTAGGAGTAGTACTTATATAACAGTTTAGTTAACTTATTTCTGGGAGTAGTACTTATATAACAGTTTAGTTAACTTATTTCTATGGGTAGTACTTATATAACAGTTTAGTTAACTTATTTCTGGGAGTAGTACTTATATAACAGTTTAGTTAACTTATTTCTGGGAGTAGTACTTATATAACAGTTTAGTTAACTTATTTCTGGGAGTAGTACTTATATAACAGTTTAGTTAACTTATTTCTGGGAGTAGTACTTATATAACAGTTTAGTTAACTTATTTCTATGAGTAGTACTTATATAACAGTTTAGTTAACTTATTTCTGGGAGTAGTACTTATATAACAGTTTAGTTAACTTATTTCTATGAGTAGTACTTATATAACAGTTTAGTTAACTTATTTCTGGGAGTAGTACTTATATAACAGTTTAGTTAACTTATTTCTGGGAGTAGTACTTATATAACAGTTTAGTTAACTTATTTCTATGAGTAGTACTTATATAACAGTTTAGTTAACTTATTTCTATAAGAGTAGTACTTATATAACAGTTTAGTTAACTTATTTCTGGGAGTAGTACTTATATAACAGTTTAGTTAACTTATTTCTATGAGTAGTACTTATATAACAGTTTAGTTAACTTATTTCTAGGAGTAGTACTTATATAACAGTTTAGTTAACTTATTTCTGCGAGTAGTACTTATATAACAGTTTAGTTAACTTATTTCTATGGGTAGTACTTATACAACAGTTTAGTTAACTTATTTCTGGGAGTAGTACTTATATAACAGTTTAGTTAACTTATTTCTGGGAGTAGTACTTATATAACAGTTTAGTTAACTTATTTCTGGGAGTAGTACTTATATAACAGTTTAGTTAACTTATTTCTATGAGTAGTACTTATATAACAGTTTAGTTAACTTATTTCAATGAGTAGTACTTATATAACAGTTTAGTTAACTTATTTCTGGGAGTAGTACTTATATAACAGTTTAGTTAACTTATTTCTGGGAGTAGTACTTACACAACAGTTTAGTTAACTTATTTCTATGAGTAGTACTTATATAACAGTTTAGTTAACTTATTTCTGTGAGTAGTACTTATACAACAGTTTAGTTAACTTATTTCTGGGAGTAGTACTTGTATAACAGTTTAGTTAACTTATTTCTGGGAGTAGTACTTATATAACAGTTTAGTTAACTTATTTCTGGGAGTAGTACTTATATAACAGTTTAGTTAACTTATTTCTGGGAGTAGTACTTATATAACAGTTTAGTTAACTTATTTCTATGAGTAGTACTTATATAACAGTTTAGTTAACTTATTTCTATGAGTAGTACTTATATAACAGTTTAGTTAACTTATTTCTATGAGTAGTACTTATATAACAGTTTAGTTAACTTATTTCTGGGAGTAGTACTTATATAACAGTTTAGTTAACTTATTTCTGGGGTAGTACTTATATAACAGTTTAGTTAACTTATTTCTATGAGTAGTACTTATATAACAGTTTAGTTAACTTATTTCTGTGAGTAGTACTTATATAACAGTTTAGTTAACTTATTTCTGGGAGTAGTACTTATATAACAGTTTAGTTAACTTATTTCTGGGAGTAGTACTTATATAACAGTTTAGTTAACTTATTTCTATGAGTAGTACTTATATAACAGTTTAGTTAACTTATTTCTGGGAGTAGTACTTATATAACAGTTTAGTTAACTTATTTCTGGGAGTAGTACTTATATAACAGTTTAGTTAACTTATTTCTGGGAGTAGTACTTATATAACAGTTTAGTTAACTTATTTCTGGGAGTAGTACTTATATAACAGTTTAGTTAACTTATTTCTATGAGTAGTACTTATATAACAGTTTAGTTAACTTATTTCTATGAGTAGTACTTATATAACAGTTTAGTTAACTTATTTCAATGGGTAGTACTTATACAACAGTTTAGTTAACTTATTTCTGGAAGTAGTACTTATATAACAGTTTAGTTAATTTATTTCTGGGAGTAGTACTTATATAACAGTTTAGTTAACTTATTTCTGGGAGTAGTACTTATATAACAGTTTAGTTAACTTATTTCTGGGAGTAGTACTTATATAACAGTTTAGTTAACTTATTTCTATGAGTAGTACTTATATAACAGTTTAGTTAACTTATTTCTGGGAGTAGTACTTATATAACAGTTTCGATAACTTATTTCTGGGAGTAGTACTTATATAACAGTTTAGTTAACTTATTTCTATGAGTAGTACTTATATAACAGTTTAGTTAACTTATTTCTGTGAGTAGTACTTATATAACAGTTTAGTTAACTTATTTCTATGAGTAGTACTTATATAACAGTTTAGTTAACTTATTTCTGGGAGTAGTACTTGTATAACAGTTTAGTTAACTTATTTCTGGGAGTAGTACTTATATAACAGTTTAGTTAACTTATTTCTGTGAGTAGTACTTATATAACAGTTTAGTTAACTTATTTCTGGGAGTAGTACTTATATAACAGTTTAGTTAACTTATTTCTATGAGTAGTACTTATATAACAGTTTAGTTAACTTATTTCTGGGAGTAGTACTTATATAACAGTTTAGTTAACTTATTTCTATGGGTAGTACTTATATAACAGTTTAGTTAACTTATTTCTGGGAGTAGTACTTATATAACAGTTTAGTTAACTTATTTCTGGGAGTAGTACTTATATAACAGTTTAGTTAACTTATTTCTGGGAGTAGTACTTATATAACAGTTTAGTTAACTTATTTCTGGGAGTAGTACTTATATAACAGTTTAGTTAACTTATTTCTATGAGTAGTACTTATATAACAGTTTAGTTAACTTATTTCTGGGAGTAGTACTTATATAACAGTTTAGTTAACTTATTTCTGGGAGTAGTACTTATATAACAGTTAGTTAACTTATTTCTATGAGTAGTACTTATATAACAGTTTAGTTAACTTATTTCTGGGAGTAGTACTTATATAACAGTTTAGTTAACTTATTTCTGGGAGTAGTACTTATATAACAGTTTAGTTAACTTAGTTGAGTAGTACTTATTAACAGTTTAGTTAACTTATTTCTGGGAGTAGTACTTATATAACAGTTTAGTTAACTTATTTCTATGAGTAGTACTTATATAACAGTTTAGTTAACTTATTTCTGTGAGTAGTACTTATACAACAGTTTAGTTAACTTATTTCTGGGAGTAGTACTTATATAACAGTTTAGTTAACTTATTTCTATGAGTAGTACTTATATAACAGTTTAGTTAACTTATTTCTGGGAGTAGTACTTATATAACAGTTTAGTTAACTTATTTCTAGTTAACTTATTTCTGGGAGTAGTACTTATATAACAGTAGTACTTACTTATAACAGTTTAGTTAACTTATTTCTGGGAGTAGTACTTATATAACAGTTTAGTTAACTTATTTCTATGAGTAGTACTTATATAACAGTTTAGTTAACTTATTTCTATGAGTAGTACTTATATAACAGTTTAGTTAACTTATTTCTGGAGTAGTACTTATATAACAGTTTAGTTAACTTATTTCTATGGGTAGTACTTATACAACAGTTTAGTTAACTTATTTCTGCAGGTATACTTATATAACAGTTTAGTTAATTTATTTCTGGGAGTAGTACTTATACAACAGTTTAGTTAACTTTTTTCTGGGAGTAGTACTTATATAACAGTTTAATTAACTTATTTCTGGGAGTAGTACTTATATAACAGTTTAGTTAACTTATTTCTATGAGTAGTACTTGTATAACAGTTTAGTTAACTTATTTCTGGGAGTAGTACTTATATAACAGTTTAGTTAACTTATTTCTATGAGTAGTACTTATATAACAGTTTAGTTAACTTATTTCTGGGAGTAGTTCTTGTATAACAGTTTAGTTTACTTATTTCTGGGAGTAGTACTTATACAACAATTTAGTTAACTTATTTCTATGAGTAGTACTTATATAACAGTTTAGTTAACTTATTTCTATAAGTACTACTTATATAACAGTTTAGTTAACTTATTTCTGGGAGTAGTACTTATATAACAGTTTAGTTAACTTATTTCTATGAGTAGTACTTATATAACAGTTTAGTTAACTTATTTCTAGGAGTAGTACTTATATAACAGTTTAGTTAACTTATTTCTGCGAGTAGTACTTATATAACAGTTTAGTTAACTTATTTCTATGGGTAGTACTTATACAACAGTTTAGTTAACTTATTTCTGGGAGTAGTACTTATATAACAGTTTAGTTAATTTATTTCTGGGAGTAGTACTTATATAACAGTTTAGTTAACTTATTTCTGGGAGTAGTACTTATATAACAGTTTAGTTAACTTATTTCTATGAGTAGTACTTATATAACAGTTTAGTTAACTTATTTCAATGAGTAGTACTTATATAACAGTTTAGTTAACTTATTTCTGGGAGTAGTACTTATATAACAGTTTAGTTAACTTATTTCTGGGAGTAGTACTTACACAACAGTTTAGTTAACTTATTTCTATGAGTAGTACTTATATAACAGTTTAGTTAACTTATTTCTGTGAGTAGTACTTATACAACAGTTTAGGTAACTTATTTCTGGGAATAGTACTTGTATAACAGTTTAGTTAACTTATTTCTATGAGTAGTACTTATATAACAGTTTAGTTAACTTATTTCTGGGAGTAGTACTTATACAACAGTTTAGTTAACTTATTTCTGGGAGTAGTACTTATATAACAGTTTAGTTAACTTATTTCTGGGAGTAGTACTTATATAACAGTTTAGTTAACTTATTTCTATAAGTAGTACTTATATAACAGTTTAGTTAACTTATTTCAATGAGTAGTACTTATATAAGAGTTTAGTTAACTTATTTCTGAGAGTAGTACTTTTATAACAGTTTAGTTAACTTATTTCTGGGAGTAGTACTTATATAACAGTTTAGTTAACTTATTTCTATGAGTAGTACTTATATAACAGTTTAGTTAACTTATTTCTGTGAGTAGTACTTATATAACAGTTTAGTTAACTTATTTCTGGGAGTAGTACTTATATAACAGTTTAGTTAACTTATTTCTATGAGTAGTACTTATATAACAGTTTAGTTAACTTATTTCTGGGAGTAGTACTTATATAACAGTTTAGTTAACTTATTTCTGGGAGTAGTACTTATATAACAGTTTAGTTAACTTATTTCTGGGAGTAGTACTTATATAACAGTTTAGTTAACTTATTTCTGGGAGTAGTACTTATATAACAGTTTAGTTAACTTATTTCTATGAGTAGTACTTATATAACAGTTTAGTTAACTTATTTCTATGAGTAGTACTTATATAACAGTTTAGTTAACTTATTTCTATGAGTAGTACTTATATAACAGTTTAGTTAACTTATTTCTGGGAGTAGTACTTATATAACAGTTTAGTTAACTTATTTCTGGGAGTAGTACTTATATAACAGTTTAGTTAACTTATTTCTATGAGTAGTACTTATATAACAGTTTAGTTAACTTATTTCTGTGAGTAGTACTTATATAACAGTTTAGTTAACTTATTTCTGGGAGTAGTACTTATATAACAGTTTAGTTAACTTATTTCTATGAGTAGTACTTATATAACAGTTTAGTTAACTTATTTCTGGGAGTAGTACTTATATAACAGTTTAGTTAACTTATTTCTGGGAGTAGTACTTATATAACAGTTTAGTTAACTTATTTCTATGAGTAGTACTTATATAACAGTTTAGTTAACTTATTTCTATGAGTAGTACTTATATAACAGTTTAGTTAACTTATTTCTGGGAGTAGTACTTATATAACAGTTTAGTTAACTTATTTCTGGGAGTAGTACTTATATAACAGTTTAGTTAACTTATTTCTGGGAGTAGTACTTATATAACAGTTTAGTTAACTTATTTCTATGAGTAGTACTTATACAACAGTTTAGTTAACTTATTTCTGGGAGTAGTACTTATATAACAGTTTAGTTAACTTATTTCTATGAGTAGTACTTATATAACAGTTTAGTTAACTTATTTCTGGGAGTAGTACTTATATAACAGTTTAGTTAACTTATTTCTATGAGTAGTACTTATATAACAGTTTAGTTAACTTATTTCTGTAGAGTAGTACTTATATAACAGTTTAGTTAACTTATTTCTGTGAGTAGTACTTATACAACAGTTTAGTTAACTTATTTCTGGGAGTAGTACTTATATAACAGTTTAGTTAACTTATTTCTGGGGTAGTACTTATATAACAGTTTAGTTAACTTATTTCTGGGAGTAGTACTTATATAACAGTTTAGTTAACTTATTTCTATGAGTAGTACTTATATAACAGTTTAGTTAACTTATTTCAATGAGTAGTACTTATATAACAGTTTAGTTAACTTATTTCTGGGAGTAGTACTTATATAAAAGTTTAGTTAACTTATTTCTGGGAGTAGTACTTACACAACAGTTTAGTTAACTTATTTCTATGAGTAGTACTTATATAACAGTTTAGTTAACTTATTTCTGCGAGTAGTACTTATATAACAGTTTAGTTAACTTATTTCTGGGAGTAGTACTTATATAACAGTTTAGTTAACTTATTTCTGGGAGTAGTACTTATATAACAGTTTAGTTAACTTATTTCTGGGAGTAGTACTTATATAACAGTTTAGTTAACTTATTTCTATGAGTAGTACTTATATAACAGTTTAGTTAACTTATTTCAATGAGTAGTACTTATATAACAGTTTAGTTAACTTATTTCTGGGAGTAGTACTTATATAACAGTTTAGTTAACTTATTTCTATGAGTAGTACTTATATAACAGTTTAGTTAACTTATTTCTATGAGTAGTACTTATATAACAGTTTAGTTAACTTATTTCTAGGAGTAGTACTTATATAACAGTTTAGTTAACTTATTTCTGGAGTAGTACTTATATAACAGTTTAGTTAACTTATTTCTATGGGTAGTACTTATATAACAGTTTAGTTAACTTATTTCTGGAGTAGTACTTATATAACAGTTTAGTTAACTTATTTCTGGGAGTAGTACTTATATAACAGTTTAGTTAACTTATTTCTGGGAGTAGTACTTATATAACAGTTTAGTTAACTTATTTCTGGGAGTAGTACTTATATAACAGTTTAGTTAACTTATTTCTATGAGTAGTACTTATATAACAGTTTAGTTAACTTATTTCTGGGAGTAGTACTTATATAACAGTTTAGTTAACTTATTTCTGGGAGTAGTACTTATATAACAGTTTAGTTAACTTATTTCTATGAGTAGTACTTATATAACAGTTTAGTTAACTTATTTCTGTGAGTAGTACTTATATAACAGTTTAGTTAACTTATTTCTATGAGTAGTACTTATATAACAGTTTAGTTAACTTATTTCTGGGAGTAGTACTTATATAACAGTTTAGTTAACTTATTTCTGGGAGTAGTACTTATATAACAGTTTAGTTAACTTATTTCTGTGAGTAGTACTTATATAACAGTTTAGTTAACTTATTTCTGGGAGTAGTACTTATATAACAGTTTAGTTAACTTATTTCTATGAGTAGTATATATATAACAGTTTAGTTAACTTATTTCTGGGAGTAGTACTTATATAACAGTTTAGTTAACTTATTTCTATGGGTAGTACTTATACAACAGTTTAGTTAACTTATTTCTGGGAGTAGTACTTATATAACAGTTTAGTTAACTTATTTCTGGGAGTAGTACTTATACAACAGTTTAGTTAACTTATTTCTGGGAGTAGTACTTATATAACAGTTTAGTTAACTTATTTCTGGGAGTAGTACTTATATAACAGTTTAGTTAACTTATTTCTATGAGTAGTACTTATATAAAAGTTTAGTTAACTTATTTCTGGGAGTAGTACTTACACAACAGTTTAGTTAACTTATTTCTATGAGTAGTACTTATATAACAGTTTAGTTAACTTATTTCTGTGAGTAGTACTTATATAACAGTTTAGTTAACTTATTTCTGGGAGTAGTACTTATATAACAGTTTAGTTAACTTATTTCTATGAGTAGTATATATACAACAGTTTAGTTAAATTATTTCTGGGAGTAGTACTTATATAACAGTTAGTTAACTTATTTTTATGAGTAGTACTTATATAACAGTTTAGTTAACTTATTTCTGTGAGTAGTACTTATACAGCAGTTTAGGTAACTTATTTCTGGGAATAGTACTTGTATAACAGTTTAGTTAACTTATTTCTATGAGTAGTATATATACAACAGTTTAGTTAACTTATTTCTGGGAGTAGTACTTATATAACAGTTAGTTAACTTATTTCTATGAGTACTACTTATATAACAGTTTAGTTAACTTATTTCTGGGAGTAGTACTTATATAACAGTTTAGTTATCTTATTTCTATGAGTAGTACTTATATAACAGTTTAGTTAACTTATTTCTAGGAGTAGTACTTATATAACAGTTTAGTTAACTTATTTCTGGGAGTAGTACTTATATAACAGTTTAGTTAACTTATTTTTATGGGTAGTACTTATACAACAGTTTAGTTAACTTATTTCTGGGAGTAGTACTTATATAACAGTTTAGTTAACTTATTTCTGGGAGTAGTACTTATATAACAGTTTAGTTAACTTATTTCTGGGAGTAGTACTTATATAACAGTTTAGTTAACTTATTTCTGGGAGTAGTACTTATATAACAGTTTAGTTAACTTATTTCTATGAGTAGTACTTATATAACAGTTTAGTTAACTTATTTCTGGGAGTAGTACTTATATAACAGTTTAGTTAACTTATTTCTATGAGTAGTACTTATATAACAGTTTAGTTAACTTATTTCTGGGAGTAGTACTTGTATAACAGTTTAGTTAACTTATTTCTGGGAGTAGTACTTATACAACAGTTTAGTTAACTTATTTCTATGAGTAGTACTTATATAACAGTTTAGTTAACTTATTTCTATAAGTACTACTTATATAACAGTTTAGTTAACTTATTTCTGGGTGTAGTACTTATATAACAGTTTAGTTAACTTATTTCTATGAGTAGTACTTATATAACAGTTTAGTTAACTTATTTCTAGGAGTAGTACTTATATAACAGTGTAGTTAACTTATTTCTGCGAGTAGTACTTGCATAACAGTTTAGTTAACTTATTTCTATGGGTAGTACTTATACAACAGTTTAGTTAACTTATTTCTGGGAGTAGTACTTGTATAACAGTTTAGTTAATTTATTTCTGGGAGTAGTACTTATATAACAGTTTAGTTAACTTATTTCTGGGAGTAGTACTTATATAACAGTTTAGTTAACTTATTTCTATGAGTAGTACTTATATAACAGTTTAGTTAACTTATTTCAATGAGTAGTACTTATATAAGAGTTTAGTTAACTTATTTCTGGGAGTAGTACTTGTATAACAGTTTAGTTAACTTATTTCTGGGAGTAGTACTTATACAACAGTTTAGTTAACTTATTTCTATGAGTAGTACTTATATAACAGTTTAGTTAACTTATTTCTGTGAGTAGTACTTATACAACAGTTTAGTTAACTTATTTCTGGGAATAGTACTTGTATAACAGTTTAGTTAACTTATTTCTATGAGTAGTACTTATATAACAGTTTAGTTAACTTATTTCTGGGAGTAGTACTTGTATAACAGTTTAGTTAACTTATTTCTGGGAGTAGTACTTATATAACAGTTTAGTTAACTTATTTCTGGGAGTAGTACTTATATAACAGTTTAATTAACTTATTTCTATAAGTAGTACTTATATAACAGTTTAGTTAACTTATTTCAATGAGTAGTACTTATATAAGAGTTTAGTTAACTTATTTCTGAGAGTAGTACTTGTATAACAGTTTAGTTAACTTATTTCTGGGAGTAGTACTTATACAACAATTCAGTTAACTTATTTCTATGAGTAGTACTTATATAACAGTTTAGTTAACTTATTTCTGTGAGTAGTACTTATACAACAGTTTAGTTAACTTATTTCTGGGAGTAGTACTTGTATAACAGTTTAGTTAACTTATTTCTATGAGTAGTACTTATATAACAGTTTAGTTAACTTATTTCTGGGAATAGTATTTGTATAAAAGTTTAGTTAATTTATTTCTGGGAGTAGTACTTATATAACAGTTTAGTTAACTTATTTCTGGGAGTAGTACTTATATAACAGTTTAGTTAACTTATTTCTATGAGTAGTACTTATATAACAGTTTAGTTAACTTATTTCTAGGAGTAGTACTTATATAACAGTTTAGTTAACTTATTTCTGCGAGTGGTACTTGCATAACAGTTTAGTTAACTTATTTCTATGGGTAGTACTTATACAACAGTTTAGTTAACTTTTTTCATGAGTAGTACTTATATAACAGTTTAGTTAACTTATTTCTGAAAGTAGTACTTATATAACAGTTTAGTTAACTTATTTCTATGAGTAGTACTTATATAACAGTTTAGTTAACTTATTTCTGTGAATATTACTTATACAACAGTTTAGTTAACTTATTTCTGTGAGTAGTACTTATACAACAGTTTAGTTAACTTATTTCTGGGAGTAGTACTTGTATAACAGTTTAGTTAACTTATTTCTGGGGTAGTACTTATATAACAGTTTAGTTAACTTATTTCTGGGAGTAGTACTTATATAACAGTTTAGTTAACTTATTTCTATGAGTAGTACTTATATAACAGTTTAGTTAACTTATTTCAATGAGTAGTACTTATATAACAGTTTAGTTAACTTATTTCTGGGAGTAGTACTTGTATAACAGTTTAGTTAACTTATTTCTGGGGGTAGTACTTATACAACAGTTTAGTTAACTTATTTCTATGAGTAGTACTTATATAACAGTTTAGTTAACTTATTTCTGTGAGTAGTACTTATACAACAGTTTAGTTAACTTATTTCTGGGAGTAGTACTTGTATAACAGTTTAGTTAACTTATTTCTAGGAGTAGTACTTATATAACAGTTTAGTTAACTTATTTCTGGGAGTAGTACTTATATAACAGTTTAATTAACTTATTGCTATGAGTAGTACTTATATAACAGTTTAGTTAACTTAATTCAATGAGTAGTACTTATATAAGAGTTTAGTTAACTTATTTCTGGGAGTAGTACTTATACAACAGTTTAGTTAACTTATTTCTATGAGTAGTACCTATATAACAGTTAGTTAACTTATTTCTATAAGTACTACTTATATAACAGTTTAGTTAACTTATTTCTGGGTGTAGTACTTATATAACAGTTTAGTTAACTTATTTCTGCGAGTAGTACTTGCATAACAGTTTAGTTAACTTATTTCTATGGGTAGTACTTATACAACAGTTTAGTTAACTTTTTTCTGGAAGTAGTACTTATATAACAGTTTAGTTAATTTATTTCTGGGAGTAGTACTTATACAACAGTTTAGTTAACATATTTCTGGGAGTAGTACTTATATAACAGTTTAGTTAACTTATTTCTGGGAGTAGTACTTATATAACAGTTTAGTTAACTTATTTCTATGAGTAGTACTTATATAACAGTTTAGTTAACTTATTTCTGGGAGTAGTACTTATATAACAGTTTAGTTAACTTATTTCTGGGAGTAGTACTTATATAACAGTTTAGTTAACTTATTTCTATGAGTAGTACTTATATAACAGTTTAGTTAACTTATTTCTGTGAGTAGTATTTATACAACAGTTTAGTTAACTTATTTCTATGAGTAGTACTTATATAACAGTTAAGTTAACTTATTTCTGTGAGTAGTAGTTATGCAACAGTTTAGAACTTATTTCTGTGAGTAGTACTTATACAACAGTTTAGTTAACTTATTTCTATGAGTAGTACTTATATAACAGTTTAGTTAACTTATTTCTGGCAGTAGTACTTGTATAACAGTTTAGTTAATTTATTTCGGGGAGTAGTACTTATATAACAGTTTAGTTAACTTATTTCTGTGAGTAGTACTTATATAACAGTTTAGTTAACTTATTTCTGGGAGTAGTACTTATATAACAGTTTAGTTAACTTATTTCTATGAGTAGTACTTATACAACAGTTTAGTTAACTTATTTCTGTGAGTAGTACTTGTATAACAGTTTAGTTAACTTATTTCTATGGGTAGTACTTATACAACAGTTTAGTTAACTTATTTCTGGGAGTAGTACTTATATAACAGTTTAGTTAACTTATTTCTGGGAGTAGTACTTATATAACAGTTTAGTTAACTTATTTCTGGGAGTAGTACTTATATAACAGTTTAGTTAACTTATTTCTGGGAGTAGTACTTATATAACAGTTTAGTTAACTTATTTCTATGAGTAGTACTTATATAAAAGTTTAGTTAACTTATTTCTGGGAGTAGTACTTACACAACAGTTTAGTTAACTTATTTCTATGAGTAGTACTTATATAACAGTTTAGTTAACTTATTTCTGTGAGTAGTACTTATACAACAGTTTAGTTAACTTATTTCTGGGAGTAGTACTTGTATAACAGTTTAGTTAACTTATTTCTATGAGTAGTATATATACAACAGTTTAGTTAACTTATTTCTGTGAGTAGTACTTATATAACAGTTTAGTTAACTTATTTCTGGGAGTAGTACTTATATAACAGTTTAGTTAACTTATTTCTATGAGTAGTACTTATATAACAGTTTAGTTAACTTATTTCTGGGAGTAGTACTTATATAACAGTTTAGTTAACTTATTTCTATGAGTACTACTTATATAACAGTTTAGTTAACTTATTTCTATGAGTAGTACTTATATAACAGTTTAGTTAATTTATTTCTGGGAGTAGTACTTATATAACAGTTTAGTTAACTTATTTCTGGGAGTAGTACTTATATAACAGTTTAGTTAACTTATTTCTATGAGTAGTACTTATATAACAGTTTAGTTAACTTATTTCTGTGAGTAGTACTTGTATAACAGTTTAGTTAACTTATTTCTATGAGTAGTACTTATACAACAGTTTAGTTAACTTATTTCTGGGAGTAGTACTTATATAACAGTTTAGTTAACTTATTTCTGGGAGTAGTACTTATATAACAGTTTAGTTAACTTATTTCTGGGAGTAGTACTTATACAACAGTTTAGTTAACTTATTTCTAGGAGTAGTACTTATATAACAGTTTAGTTAACTTATTTCTGTGAGTAGTACTTATATAACAGTTTAGTTAACTTATTTCTATGAGTAGTACTTATATAACAGTTTAGTTAACTTATTTCTGGAGTAGTACTTATATAACAGTTTAGTTAACTTATTTCTATGAGTAGTACTTATATAACAGTTTAGTTAACTTATTTCTGTGAGTAGTACTTATATAACAGTTTAGTTAACTTATTTCTGGGAGTAGTACTTATATAACAGTTTAGTTAACTTATTTCTATGAGTAGTACTTATATAACAGTTTAGTTAACTTATTTCTGGGAGTAGTACTTATATAACAGTTTAGTTAACTTATTTCTGGGAGTAGTACTTATATAACAGTTTAGTTAACTTATTTCTGGGAGTAGTACTTATATAACAGTTTAGTTAACTTATTTCTATGAGTAGTACTTATATAACAGTTTAGTTAACTTATTTCTAGGAGTAGTACTTATATAACAGTTTAGTTAACTTATTTCTGGGAGTAGTACTTATATAACAGTTTAGTTAACTTATTTCTATGAGTAGTACTTATATAACAGTTTAGTTAACTTATTTCTGGGAGTAGTACTTATATAACAGTTTAGTTAACTTATTTCTGTGAGTAGTACTTGTATAACAGTTTAGTTAACTTATTTCTATGAGTAGTACTTATATAACAGTTTAGTTAACTTATTTCTGGGAGTAGTACTTATATAACAGTTTAGTTAACTTATTTCTGGGAGTAGTACTTATATAACAGTTTAGTTAACTTATTTCTGGGAGTAGTACTTATATAACAGTTTAGTTAACTTATTTCTGGGAGTAGTACTTATATAACAGTTTAGTTAACTTATTTCTATGAGTAGTACTTATATAACAGTTTAGTTAACTTATTTCTGAGTAGAGTAGTACTTATATAACAGTTTAGTTAACTTATTTCTGGGAGTAGTACTTATATAACAGTTTAGTTAACTTATTTCTATGAGTAGTACTTATATAACAGTTTAGTTAACTTATTTTTATGGGTAGTACTTATACAACAGTTTAGTTAACTTATTTCTGGAAGTAGTACTTATACAACAATTCAGTTAACTTATTTCTATGAGTAGTACTTATATAACAGTTTAGTTAACTAATTTCTGTGAGTAGTACTTATATAACAGTTTAGTTAACTTATTTCTGGGAGTAGTACTTATATAACAGTTTAGTTAACTTATTTCTATGAGTAGTACTTATATAACAGTTTAGTTAACTTATTTCTGGGAGTAGTACTTATATAACAGTTTAGTTAACTTATTTCTGGGAGTAGTACTTATATAACAGTTTAGTTAACTTATTTCTGGGAGTAGTACTTATATAACAGTTTAGTTAACTTATTTCTATGAGTAGTACTTATATAACAGTTTAGTTAACTTATTTCTAGGAGTAGTACTTATATAACAGTTTAGTTAACTTATTTCTGGGAGTAGTACTTATATAACAGTTTAGTTAACTTATTTCTATGGGTAGTACTTATATAACAGTTTAGTTAACTTATTTCTGGGAGTAGTACTTATATAACAGTTTAGTTAACTTATTTCTGGGAGTAGTACTTATATAACAGTTTAGTTAACTTATTTCTATGAGTAGTACTTATATAACAGTTTAGTTAACTTATTTCTATGAGTAGTACTTATATAACAGTTTAGTTAACTTATTTCTGTGAGTAGTACTTATATAACAGTTTAGTTAACTTATTTCTGGGAGTAGTACTTATATAACAGTTTAGTTAACTTATTTCTGGGAGTAGTACTTATATAACAGTTTAGTTAACTTATTTCTGGGAGTAGTACTTATATAACAGTTTAGTTAACTTATTTCTATGAGTAGTACTTATATAACAGTTTAGTTAACTTATTTCTGGGAGTAGTACTTATATAACAGTTTAGTTAACTTATTTCTGGGAGTAGTACTTATATAACAGTTTAGTTAACTTATTTCTATGAGTAGTACTTATATAACAGTTTAGTTAACTTATTTCTGTGAGTAGTACTTATATAACAGTTTAGTTAACTTATTTCTGGGAGTAGTACTTATATAACAGTTTAGTTAACTTATTTCTATGAGTAGTACTTATATAACAGTTTAGTTAACTTATTTCTGGGAGTAGTACTTATATAACAGTTTAGTTAACTTATTTCTGGGAGTAGTACTTATATAACAGTTTAGTTAACTTATTTCTGGGAGTAGTACTTATATAACAGTTTAGTTAACTTATTTCTATGAGTAGTACTTATATAACAGTTTAGTTAACTTATTTCTAGGAGTAGTACTTATATAACAGTTTAGTTAACTTATTTCTGCGAGTAGTACTTATATAACAGTTTAGTTAACTTATTTCTATGGGTAGTACTTATATAACAGTTTAGTTAACTTATTTCTGGGAGTAGTACTTATATAACAGTTTAGTTAACTTATTTCTGGGAGTAGTACTTATATAACAGTTTAGTTAACTTATTTCTATGAGTAGTACTTATATAACAGTTTAGTTAACTTATTTCTGTGAGTAGTACTTATATAACAGTTTAGTTAACTTATTTCTATGAGTAGTACTTATATAACAGTTTAGTTAACTTATTTCTGGGAGTAGTACTTATATAACAGTTTAGTTAACTTATTTCTGGGAGTAGTACTTATATAACAGTTTAGTTAACTTATTTCTGGGAGTAGTACTTATATAACAGTTTAGTTAACTTATTTCTATGAGTAGTACTTATACAACAGTTTAGTTAACTTATTTCAATGAGTAGTACTTATATAACAGTTTAGTTAACTTATTTCTGGGGAGTAGTACTTATATAACAGTTTAGTTAACTTATTTCTGGGAGTAGTACTTATATAACAGTTTAGTTAACTTATTTCTATGAGTAGTACTTATATAACAGTTTAGTTAACTTATTTCTGTGAGTAGTACTTATATAACAGTTTAGTTAACTTATTTCTGGGAGTAGTACTTATATAACAGTTTAGTTAACTTATTTCTAGGAGTAGTACTTATATAACAGTTTAGTTAACTTATTTCTGGGAGTAGTACTTATATAACAGTTTAGTTAACTTATTTCTATGAGTAGTACTTATATAACAGTTTAGTTAACTTATTTCAATGAGTAGTACTTATATAACAGTTTAGTTAACTTATTTCTGGGAGTAGTACTTATATAACAGTTTAGTTAACTTATTTCTATGAGTAGTACTTATATAACAGTTTAGTTAACTTATTTCTATGAGTAGTACTTATATAACAGTTTAGTTAACTTATTTCTGGGAGTAGTACTTATATAACAGTTTAGTTAACTTATTTCTGGGAGTAGTACTTATATAACAGTTTAGTTAACTTATTTCTATGAGTAGTACTTATATAACAGTTTAGTTAACTTATTTCTGGAAGTAGTACTTATATAACAGTTTAGTTAACTTATTTCTGGGAGTAGTACTTATATAACAGTTTAGTTAACTTATTTCTGGGAGTAGTACTTATATAACAGTTTAGTTAACTTATTTCTGGGAGTAGTACTTATATAACAGTTTAGTTAACTTATTTCTATGAGTAGTACTTATATAACAGTTTAGTTAACTTATTTCTGGGAGTAGTACTTATATAACAGTTTAGTTAACTTATTTCTGGGAGTAGTACTTATATAACAGTTTAGTTAACTTATTTCTATGAGTAGTACTTATATAACAGTTTAGTTAACTTATTTCTGTGAGTAGTACTTATATAACAGTTTAGTTAACTTATTTCTGGGAGTAGTACTTATATAACAGTTTAGTTAACTTATTTCTGTGAGTAGTACTTATATAACAGTTTAGTTAACTTATTTCTGTGAGTAGTACTTATATAACAGTTTAGTTAACTTATTTCTATGAGTAGTACTTATATAACAGTTTAGTTAACTTATTTCTGGGAGTAGTACTTATATAACAGTTTAGTTAACTTATTTCTGGGAGTAGTACTTATATAACAGTTTAGTTAACTTATTTCTATGAGTAGTACTTATATAACAGTTTAGTTAACTTATTTCTGGGAGTAGTACTTGTATAACAGTTTAGTTAACTTATTTCTATGAGCAGTACTTATACAACAGTTTAGTTAACTTATTTCTATGAGTAGTACTTATATAACAGTTTAGTTAACTTATTTCTATGAGTAGTACTTATATAACAGTTTAGTTAACTTATTTCTGGGAGTAGTACTTATATAACAGTTTAGTTAACTTATTTCTGGGAGTAGTACTTATATAACAGTTTAGTTAACTTATTTCTGGGAGTAGTACTTATATAACAGTTTAGTTAACTTATTTCTGGGAGTAGTACTTATATAACAGTTTAGTTAACTTATTTCTGGGAGTAGTACTTATATAACAGTTTAGTTAACTTATTTCTGGGAGTAGTACTTATATAACAGTTTAGTTAACTTATTTCTATGAGTAGTACTTATATAACAGTTTAGTTAACTTATTTCTGAGTAGTACTTATATAACAGTTTAGTTAACTTATTTCTGGGAGTAGTACTTATATAACAGTTTAGTTAACTTATTTCTATGAGTAGTACTTATATAACAGTTTAGTTAACTTATTTCTGTGAGTAGTACTTATATAACAGTTTAGTTAACTTATTTCTGGGAGTAGTACTTATATAACAGTTTAGTTAACTTATTTCTATGAGTAGTACTTATATAACAGTTTAGTTAACTTATTTCTGGGAGTAGTACTTATATAACAGTTTAGTTAACTTATTTCTGGGAGTAGTACTTATATAACAGTTTAGTTAACTTATTTCTGGGAGTAGTACTTATATAACAGTTTAGTTAACTTATTTCTGGGAGTAGTACTTATATAACAGTTTAGTTAACTTATTTCTATGAGTAGTACTTATATAACAGTTTAGTTAACTTATTTCTGGGAGTAGTACTTATATAACAGTTTAGTTAACTTATTTCTATGAGTAGTACTTATATAACAGTTTAGTTAACTTATTTCTATGAGTAGTACTTATATAACAGTTTAGTTAACTTATTTCTGGGAGTAGTACTTATATAACAGTTTAGTTAACTTATTTCTATGAGTAGTACTTATATAACAGTTTAGTTAACTTATTTCTGGGAGTAGTACTTATATAACAGTTTAGTTAACTTATTTCTGGGAGTAGTACTTGTATAACAGTTTAGTTAACTTATTTCTATGAGTAGTATATATATAACAGTTTAGTTAACTTATTTCTGCGAGTAGTACTTATATAACAGTTTAGTTAACTTATTTCTGGGAGTAGTACTTATATAACAGTTTAGTTAACTTATTTCTATGAGTAGTACTTATATAACAGTTTAGTTAACTTATTTCTGGGAGTAGTACTTATATAACAGTTTAGTTAACTTATTTCTGGGAGTAGTACTTATATAACAGTTTAGTTAACTTATTTCTATGAGTAGTACTTATATAACAGTTTAGTTAATTTATTTCTGGGAGTAGTACTTATATAACAGTTTAGTTAACTTATTTCTGGGAGTAGTACTTATATAACAGTTTAGTTAACTTATTTCTGGGAGTAGTACTTATATAACAGTTTAGTTAACTTATTTCTGGAGTAGTACTTATATAACAGTTTAGTTAACTTATTTCTATGAGTAGTACTTATATAACAGTTTAGTTAACTTATTTCTGGGAGTAGTACTTATATAACAGTTTAGTTAACTTATTTCTATGAGTAGTACTTATATAAAAGTTTAGTTAACTTATTTCTGGGAGTAGTACTTACACAACAGTTTAGTTAACTTATTTCTAGGAGTAGTACTTATATAACAGTTTAGTTAACTTATTTCTGTGAGTAGTACTTGTATAACAGTTTAGTTAACTTATTTCTATGAGTAGTACTTATATAACAGTTTAGTTAACTTATTTCTGGGAGTAGTACTTATATAACAGTTTAGTTAACTTATTTCTGGGAGTAGTACTTATATAACAGTTTAGTTAACTTATTTCTATGGGTAGTACTTATATAACAGTTTAGTTAACTTATTTCTGGGAGTAGTACTTATACAACAGTTTAGTTAACTTATTTCTGGGAGTAGTACTTATATAACAGTTTAGTTAACTTATTTCTGGGAGTAGTACTTATATAAGAGTTTAGTTAACTTATTTCTGGGAGTAGTACTTATATAACAGTTTAGTTAACTTATTTCTGGGAGTAGTACTTATATAACAGTTTAGTTAACTTATTTCTGGGAGTAGTACTTATATAACAGTTTAGTTAACTTATTTCTATGAGTAGTACTTATATAACAGTTTAGTTAACTTTTTTCTAGGAGTAGTACTTATATAACAGTTTAGTTAACTTATTTCTATGAGTAGTACTTATATAACAGTTTAGTTAACTTATTTCTGGGAGTAGTACTTATATAACAGTTTAGTTAACTTATTTCTATGAGTAGTACTTATATAACAGTTTAGTTAACTTATTTCTGGGAGTAGTACTTATATAACAGTTTAGTTAACTTATTTCTATGAGTACTACTTATATAACAGTTTAGTTAACTTATTTCTATGAGTAGTACTTATATAACAGTTTAGTTAATTTATTTCTGGGAGTAGTACTTATATAACAGTTTAGTTAACTTATTTCTGGAGTAGTACTTATATAACAGTTTAGTTAACTTATTTCTATGGGTAGTACTTATATAACAGTTTAGTTAACTTATTTCTGGGAGTAGTACTTATATAACAGTTTAGTTAATTTATTTCTGGGAGTAGTACTTATACAACAGTTTAGTTAACTTATTTCTGGGAGTAGTACTTATATAACAGTTTAGTTAACTTATTTCTGGGAGTAGTACTTATATAACAGTTTAGTTAACTTATTTCTGGGAGTAGTACTTATATAACAGTTTAGTTAACTTATTTCTATTAGTAGTACTTATATAACAGTTTAGTTAACTTATTTCTGGGAGTAGTACTTATATAACAGTTTAGTTAACTTATTTCTATGAGTAGTACTTATATAACAGTTTAGTTAACTTATTTCTGGGAGTAGTACTTATATAACAGTTTAGTTAACTTATTTCTATGAGTAGTACTTATATAACAGTTTAGTTAACTTATTTCTGGAGTAGTACTTATACAACAGTTTAGTTAACTTATTTCTATGAGTAGTACTTATATAACAGTTTAGTTAACTTATTTCTGTGAGTAGTACTTATATAACAGTTTAGTTAACTTATTTCTGGGAGTAGTACTTATATAACAGTTTAGTTAACTTATTTCTATGAGTAGTACTTATATAACAGTTTAGTTAACTTATTTCTGGGAGTAGTACTTATATAACAGTTTAGTTAACTTATTTCTGGGAGTAGTACTTATATAACAGTTTAGTTAACTTATTTCTATGAGTAGTACTTATATAACAGTTTAGTTAACTTATTTCTGGGAGTAGTACTTATATAACAGTTTAGTTAACTTATTTCTGGGAGTAGTACTTATATAACAGTTTAGTTAACTTATTTCTATGGGTAGTACTTATATAACAGTTTAGTTAACTTATTTCTGGGAGTAGTATTTATATAACAGTTTAGTTAACTTATTTCTGGGAGTAGTACTTATATAACAGTTTAGTTAACTTATTTCTATGAGTAGTACTTATACAACAGTTTAGTTAACTTATTTCTGAGTAGTACTTATATAACAGTTTAGTTAACTTATTTCTATGGGTAGTACTTATATAACAGTTTAGTTAACTTATTTCTGGGAGTAGTACTTATATAACAGTTTAGTTAACTTATTTCTGGGAGTAGTACTTATATAACAGTTTAGTTAACTTATTTCTGGGAGTAGTACTTATATAACAGTTTAGTTAACTTATTTCTATGAGTAGTACTTATATAACAGTTTAGTTAACTTATTTCTGTGAGTAGTACTTATAGAACAGTTTAGTTAACTTATTTCTGGGAGTAGTACTTGTATAACAGTTTAGTTAACTTATTTCTATGAGTAGTATATATACAACAGTTTAGTTAAATTATTTCTGGGAGTAGTACTTATATAACAGTTAGTTAACTTATTTTTATGAGTAGTACTTATATAACAGTTTAGTTAACTTATTTCTGGGAGTAGTACTTATATAACAGTTTAGTTAACTTATTTCTGGGAGTAGTACTTATATAACAGTTTAGTTAACTTATTTCTATGAGTAGTACTTATATAACAGTTTAGTTAACTTATTTCTGGGAGTAGTACTTATATAACAGTTTAGTTAACTTATTTCTATGAGTACTACTTATATAACAGTTTAGTTAACTTATTTCTGGGAGTAGTACTTATATAACAGTTTAGTTATCTTATTTCTATGAGTAGTACTTATATAACAGTTTAGTTAACTTATTTCTAGGAGTAGTACTTATATAACAGTTTAGTTAACTTATTTCTATGAGTAGTACTTATATAACAGTTTAGTTAACTTATTTCTATGGGTAGTACTTATATAACAGTTTAGTTAACTTATTTCTGGGAGTAGTACTTATATAACAGTTTAGTTAACTTATTTCTGGGAGTAGTACTTATATAACAGTTTAGTTAACTTATTTCTGGGAGTAGTACTTATATAACAGTTTAATTAACTTATTTCTGGGAGTAGTACTTATATAACAGTTTAGTTAACTTATTTCTATGAGTAGTACTTATATAACAGTTTAGTTAACTTATTTCTGAGAGTAGTACTTATACAACAATTCAGTTAACTTATTTCTATGAGTAGTACTTATATAACAGTTTAGTTAACTTATTTCTGGGAGTAGTACTTATATAACAGTTTAGTTAACTTATTTCTGGGAGTAGTACTTATACAACAGTTTAGTTAACTTATTTCTATGAGTAGTACTTATATAACAGTTTAGTTAACTTATTTCTATAAGTAGTACTTATATAACAGTTTAGTTAACTTATTTCTGGGAGTAGTACTTATATAACAGTTTAGTTAACTTATTTCTATGAGTAGTACTTATACAACAATTCAGTTAACTTATTTCTGGGAGTAGTACTTATATAACAGTTTAGTTAACTTATTTCTGGAGTAGTACTTATATAACAGTTTAGTTAACTTATTTCTATGGGTAGTACTTATACAACAGTTTAGTTAACTTATTTCTGGGAGTAGTACTTGTATAACAGTTTAGTTAATTTATTTCTGGGAGTAGTACTTATATAACAGTTTAGTTAACCTATTTCTGGGAGTAGTACTTATATAACAGTTTAGTTAACTTATTTCTATGAGTAGTACTTATATAACAGTTTAGTTAACTTATTTCAATGAGTAGTACTTATATAACAGTTTAGTTAACTTATTTCTGGGAGTAGTACTTGTATAACAGTTTAGTTAACTTATTTCTGGGAGTAGTACTTATATAACAGTTTAGTTAACTTATTTCTATGAGTAGTACTTATATAACAGTTTAGTTAACTTATTTCTGTGTGTAGTACTTATACAACAGTTTAGTTAAATTATTTCTGGGAGTAGTACTTATATAACAGTTAGTTAACTTATTTTTATGAGTAGTACTTATATAACAGTTTAGTTAACTTATTTCTGAGAGTAGTACTTGTATAACAGTTTAGTTAACTTATTTCTGGGAGTAGTACTTATATAACAGTTTAGTTAACTTATTTCTATGAGTAGTACTTATATAACAGTTTAGTTAACTTATTTCTATGAGTAGTACTTATATAACAGTTTAGTTAACTTATTTCTGGGAGTAGTACTTATATAACAGTTTAGTTAACTTATTTCTATGAGTAGTACTTATCTAACAGTTTAGTTAACTTATTTCTGGGAATAGTATTTGTATAAAAGTTTAGTTAATTTATTTCTGGGAGTAGTACTTATATAACAGTTTAGTTAACTTATTTCTGGGAGTAGTACTTATATAACAGTTTAGTTAACTTATTTCTATGAGTAGTACTTATATAACAGTTTAGTTAACTTATTTCTAGGAGTAGTACTTATATAACAGTTTAGTTAACTTATTTCTGCGAGTAGTACTTATATAACAGTTTAGTTAACTTATTTCTGAGAGTAGTACTTATATAACAGTTTAGTTAACTTATTTCTGCGAGTAGTACTTATATAGCAGTTTAATTAACTTATTTCTGAAAGTAGTACTTATATAACAGTTTAGTTAACTTATTTCTATGAGTAGTGCTTGTATAACAGTTTAGTTAACTTATTTCTGTGAATATTACTCATACAACAGTTTAGAACTTATTTCTGTGAGTAGTACTTATACAACAGTTTAGTTAACTTATTTCTGGGAGTAGTACTTGTATAACAGTTTAGTTAATTTATTTCTGGGGGTAGTACTTATATAACAGTTTAGTTAACCTATTTCTGGGAGTAGTACTTATATAACAGTTTAATTAACTTATTTCTATGAGTAGTACTTATACATCAGTTTAGTTAACTTATTTCAATGAGTAGTACTTATATAAGAGTTTATTTAACTTATTTCTGGGAGTAGTACTTATATAACAGTTTAGTTAACTTATTTCTGGGAGTAGTACTTATACAACAATTCAGATAACCTATTTCTATGAGTAGTACTTATATAACAGTTTAGTTAACTTATTTCTGTGAGTAGTACTTATAAAACAGTTTAGTTAACTTATTTCTGGGAGTAGTACTTGTATAACAGTTTAGTTAATTTATTTCTAGGAGTAGTACTTATATAACAGTTTAGTTAACCTATTTCTGGGAAAAGTACTTATATAACAGTTTAATTAACTTATTGCTATGAGTAGTACTTATATAACAGTTTAGTTAACTTAATTCAATGAGTAGTACTTATATAAGAGTTTAGTTAACTTATTTCTGGGAGTAGTACTTATACAACAGTTTAGTTAACTTATTTCTATGAGTAGTACCTATATAACAGTTAGTTAACTTATTTCTATAAGTACTACTTATATAACAGTTTAGTTAACTTATTTCTGGGTGTAGTACTTATATAACAGTTTAGTTAACTTATTTCTGCGAGTAGTACTTGCATAACAGTTTAGTTAACTTATTTCTATGGGTAGTACTTATACAACAGTTTAGTTAACTTATTTCTATGAGTAGTACTTATATAACAGTTTAGTTAACTTATTTCTGGGAGTAGTACTTATACAACAGTTTAGTTAACATATTTCTGGGAGTAGTACTTATATAACAGTTTAGTTAACTTATTTCTGGGAGTAGTACTTATATAACAGTTTAGTTAACTTATTTCTATGAGTAGTACTTATATAACAGTTTAGTTAACTTATTTCTGGGAGTAGTACTTATATAACAGTTTAGTTAACTTATTTCTGGGAGTAGTACTTATATAACAGTTTAGTTAACTTATTTCTATGAGTAGTACTTATATAACAGTTTAGTTAACTTATTTCTGTGAGTAGTATTTATACAACAGTTTAGTTAACTTATTTCTATGAGTAGTACTTGTATAACAGTTAAGTTAACTTATTTCTGTGAGTAGTAGTTATGCAACAGTTTAGAACTTATTTCTGTGAGTAGTACTTATACAACAGTTTAGTTAACTTATTTCTATGAGTAGTACTTATATAACAGTTTAGTTAACTTATTTCTGGCAGTAGTACTTGTATAACAGTTTAGTTAATTTATTTCTGGGAGTAGTACTTATATAACAGTTTAGTTAACTTATTTCTGTGAGTAGTACTTATATAACAGTTTAGTTAACTTATTTCTGGGGGTAGTACTTATATAACAGTTTAGTTAACTTATTTCTATGAGTAGTACTTATACAACAGTTTAGTTAACTTATTTCTATAGTAGTACTTATATAACAGTTTAGTTAACTTATTTCTATGGGTAGTACTTATACAACAGTTTAGTTAACTTATTTCTGGGAGTAGTACTTATATAACAGTTTAGTTAACTTATTTCTGGGAGTAGTACTTATATAACAGTTTAGTTAACTTATTTCTATGAGTAGTACTTATATAACAGTTTAGTTAACTTATTTCTGGGAGTAGTACTTATATAACAGTTAGTTAACTTATTTCTATGAGTAGTACTTATATAACAGTTTAGTTAACTTATTTCTGGGAGTAGTACTTATATAACAGTTTAGTTAACTTATTTCTAGGGTAGTACTTATATAACAGTTTAGTTAACTTATTTCTGGGAGTAGTACTTATATAACAGTTTAGTTAACTTATTTCTGTGGTAGTACTTATACAACAGTTTAGTTAACTTATTTCTGATAGTACTTATATAACAGTTTAGTTAACTTATTTCTATGAGTAGTACTTATATAACAGTTTAGTTAACTTATTTCTGTGAGTAGTACTTATACAACAGTTTAGTTAACTTATTTCTGGGGTAGTACTTATATAACAGTTTAGTTAACTTATTTCTATGAGTAGTACTTATATAACAGTTTAGTTAACTTATTTCTGGGAGTAGTACTTATATAACAGTTTAGTTAACTTATTTCTGGGAGTAGTACTTATATAACAGTTTAGTTAACTTATTTCTATGAGTAGTACTTATATAACAGTTTAGTTAACTTATTTCTGGGAGTAGTACTTATATAACAGTTTAGTTAACTTATTTCTAGGAGTAGTACTTATATAACAGTTTAGTTAACTTATTTCTGGGAGTAGTACTTATATAACAGTTTAGTTAACTTATTTCTATAGTAGTACTTATATAACAGTTTAGTTAACTTATTTCTGTGAGTAGTACTTATATAACAGTTTAGTTAACTTATTTCTGGGGTAGTACTTATATAACAGTTTAGTTAACTTATTTCTGGGAGTAGTACTTATATAACAGTTTAGTTAACTTATTTCTGGGAGTAGTACTTATATAACAGTTTAGTTAACTTATTTCATGGTAGTACTTATATAACAGTTTAGTTAACTTATTTCTGTGGGTAGTACTTATATAACAGTTTAGTTAACTTATTTCTGGGAGTAGTACTTATATAACAGTTTAGTTAACTTATTTCTGGGAGTAGTACTTATATAACAGTTTAGTTAACTTATTTCTGGGAGTAGTACTTATATAACAGTTTAGTTAACTTATTTCTGGGAGTAGTACTTATATAACAGTTTAGTTAACTTATTTCTGGGAGTAGTACTTATATAACAGTTTAGTTAACTTATTTCTGGGAGTAGTACTTATATAACAGTTTAGTTAACTTATTTCTGGGAGTAGTACTTATATAACAGTTTAGTTAACTTATTTCTGAGTTAACTTATTTCTGGTAGTACTTATATAACAGTTTAGTTAACTTATTTCTGGGAGTAGTACTTATATAACAGTTTAGTTAACTTATTTCTGGGAGTAGTACTTATATAACAGTTTAGTTAACTTATTTCTATTTCTGGGGTAGTACTTATATAACAGTTTAGTTAACTTATTTCTGGGGAGTAGTACTTATATAACAGTTTAGTTAACTTATTTCTGGGAGTAGTACTTATATAACAGTTTAGTTAACTTATTTCTATGAGTAGTACTTATATAACAGTTTAGTTAACTTATTTCTATGAGTAGTACTTATATAACAGTTTAGTTAACTTATTTCTATAACAGTTTAGTAGTACTTATATAACAGTTTAGTTAACTTATTTCTGTACTTATATAACAGGGTAGTACTTATATAACAGTTTAGTTAACTTATTTCTGGGAGTAGTACTTATACAACAGTTTAGTTAACTTATTTCTGGAGGGAGTAGTACTTATATAACAGTTTAGTTAACTTATTTCTGGGAGTAGTACTTATATAACAGTTTAGTTAACTTATTTCTATGAGTAGTACTTATATAACAGTTTAGTTAACTTATTTCTATGTTAACTTATTTCTGGGTAGTACTTATATAACAGTTTAGTTAACTTATTTCTGGGGTAGTACTTATATAACAGTTTAGTTAACTTATTTCTGTGAGTAGTACTTATATAACAGTTTAGTTAACTTATTTCTGGGAGTAGTACTTATATAACAGTTTAGTTAACTTATTTCTATGAGTAGTACTTATATAACAGTTTAGTTAACTTATTTCTGTGAGGTAGTACTTATATAACAGTTTAGTTAACTTATTTCTGGGGTAGTACTTATATAACAGTTTAGTTAACTTATTTCTATGAGTAGTACTTATATAACAGTTTAGTTAACTTATTTCTGGGAGTAGTACTTATATAACAGTTTAGTTAACTTATTTCTGGAGTAGTACTTATATAACAGTTTAGTTAACTTATTTCTATGAGTAGTACTTATATAACAGTTTAGTTAACTTATTTCTGGGAGTAGTACTTATATAACAGTTTAGTTAACTTATTTCTGGGAGTAGTACTTATATAACAGTTTAGTTAACTTATTTCTATGGGAGTAGTACTTATATAACAGTTTAGTTAACTTATTTCTGGGAGTAGTACTTATATAACAGTTTAGTTAACTTATTTCTGGGAGTAGTACTTATATAACAGTTTAGTTAACTTATTTCTATGAGTAGTACTTATATAACAGTTTAGTTAACTTATTTCTGGGAGTAGTACTTATATAACAGTTTAGTTAACTTATTTCTGGGGTAGTACTTATATAACAGTTTAGTTAACTTATTTCTGGGAGTAGTACTTATATAACAGTTTAGTTAACTTATTTCTGGGAGTAGTACTTATATAACAGTTTAGTTAACTTATTTCTGGGAGTAGTACTTATATAACAGTTTAGTTAACTTATTTCTATGAGTAGTACTTATATAACAGTTTAGTTAACTTATTTCTGGGGTAGTACTTATATAACAGTTTAGTTAACTTATTTCTATGGGTAGTACTTATATAACAGTTTAGTTAACTTATTTCTGGGAGTAGTACTTATATAACAGTTTAGTTAACTTATTTCTGGGAGTAGTACTTATATAACAGTTTAGTTAACTTATTTCTATGAGTAGTACTTATATAACAGTTTAGTTAACTTATTTCTGGGAGTAGTACTTATATAACAGTTTAGTTAACTTATTTCTATGGAGTAGTACTTATATAACAGTTTAGTTAACTTATTTCTATGAGTAGTACTTATATAACAGTTTAGTTAACTTATTTCTATGGGTAGTACTTATATAACAGTTTAGTTAACTTATTTCTGGGTAGTACTTATATAACAGTTTAGTTAACTTATTTCTGGGAGTAGTACTTATATAACAGTTTAGTTAACTTATTTCTGGGAGTAGTACTTATATAACAGTTTAGTTAACTTATTTCTGGGAGTAGTACTTATATAACAGTTTAGTTAACTTATTTCTATGAGTAGTACTTATATAACAGTTTAGTTAACTTATTTCTGGGGTAGTACTTATATAACAGTTTAGTTAACTTATTTCTATGGGTAGTACTTATATAACAGTTTAGTTAACTTATTTCTATGAGTAGTACTTATATAACAGTTTAGTTAACTTATTTCTATGGGTAGTACTTATATAACAGTTTAGTTAACTTATTTCTGGGAGTAGTACTTATATAACAGTTTAGTTAACTTATTTCTATGAGTAGTACTTATATAACAGTTTAGTTAACTTATTTCTGGGGTAGTACTTATATAACAGTTTAGTTAACTTATTTCTATGAGTAGTACTTATATAACAGTTTAGTTAACTTATTTCTGGGAGTAGTACTTATATAACAGTTTAGTTAACTTATTTCTGGGAGTAGTACTTATATAACAGTTTAGTTAACTTATTTCTATGAGTAGTACTTATATAACAGTTTAGTTAACTTATTTCTGGGAGTAGTACTTATATAACAGTTTAGTTAACTTATTTCTGGGAGTAGTACTTATATAACAGTTTAGTTAACTTATTTCTGGAGTAGTACTTATATAACAGTTTAGTTAACTTATTTCTGAAGTAGTACTTATATAACAGTTTAGTTAACTTATTTCTGGGAGTAGTACTTATATAACAGTTTAGTTAACTTATTTCTGGGGTAGTACTTATATAACAGTTTAGTTAACTTATTTCTGGGAGTAGTACTTATATAACAGTTTAGTTAACTTATTTCTGGGAGTAGTACTTATATAACAGTTTAGTTAACTTATTTCTATGAGTAGTACTTATATAACAGTTTAGTTAACTTATTTCTATGAGTAGTACTTATATAACAGTTTAGTTAACTTATTTCTGGGAGTAGTACTTGTATAACAGTTTAGTTAACTTATTTCTGGGAGTAGTACTTATATAACAGTTTAGTTAACTTATTTCTGGGAGTAGTACTTATACAACAGTTTAGTTAACTTATTTCTATAAGTAGTACTTATATAACAGTTTAGTTAACTTATTTCTATGAGTAGTACTTATATAACAGTTTAGTTAACTTATTTCTGGGAGTAGTACTTATATAACAGTTTAGTTAACTTATTTCTGGGGAGTAGTACTTATATAACAGTTTAGTTAACTTATTTCTATGAGTAGTACTTATATAACAGTTTAGTTAACTTATTTCTGAGTAGTACTTATATAACAGTTTAGTTAACTTATTTCTATAGTACATATAACAGTTTAGTTAACTTATTTCTGGGAGTAGTACTTATATAACAGTTTAGTTAACTTATTTCTGGGAGTAGTACTTATATAACAGTTTAGTTAACTTATTTCTATGAGTAGTACTTATATAACAGTTTAGTTAACTTATTTCTATGAGTAGTAACTTATATAACAGTTTAGTTAACTTATTTCTAGGAGTAGTACTTATATAACAGTTTAGTTAACTTATTTCTGCGAGTAGTACTTATATAACAGTTTAGTTAACTTATTTCTATGGGTAGTACTTATACAACAGTTTAGTTAACTTATTTCTGGGAGTAGTACTTATATAACAGTTTAGTTAACTTATTTCTGGGAGTAGTACTTATATAACAGTTTAGTTAACTTATTTCTATGAGTAGTACTTATATAACAGTTTAGTTAACTTATTTCTGGTAGTAGTACTTATATAACAGTTTAGTTAACTTATTTCTATGGGTAGTACTTATACAACAGTTTAGTTAACTTATTTCTGGGAGTAGTACTTATATAACAGTTTAGTTAACTTATTTCTGGGGGTAGTACTTATATAACAGTTTAGTTAACTTATTTCTGGGAGTTAGTACTTATATAACAGTTTAGTTAACTTATTTCTAAGAATTATGCTCCATTTACCAAATAACAAAAAAAAAAAAAGATAAATATAGGAAAGTTTAGGAACAGTAATCCGTTTAGTGTCGCATGTGTGAATAAATTGTAATTCAAGGCTTGAGGAATGAATGAAGCTTCTTGGAGAAACTTCATTTGGTTTAAGATAATAATGCGCATATATATTGTTGGTTTGTTATAATAATGTGCAATATATTGTTGTTTTGTTATAATAATATACAATATATTGTTGTTTTGTTATAATAATGTACACATATATTGTTGTTTTGTTATATATAATGTACAATATATTGTTGTTTTGTTATAATAATGTTCAATATATTGTTGTTTTATCATAATAATGTTCAATATATTGTTGTTTTGTTAGAATAATATTCAATATATTGTTATTTTGTTATAATAATGTCCAATATATTGTTGTTTTGTTATAATAATATACAAAATATTGTTGTTTTGTTATAAAAATATACAATATATTGTTGTTTTGTTATAATAATGTTTAATATTTTGTTGTTTTTGTTATAATAATGTGCATTATATTGTTGTTTTATTTATAATAACGTACAATATATTGTTGTTCTTGTTATAATAATGCGCATCATATTTTGTCTTGTTTATAATAATGCGCATTATATTGTTGCTTTAATCATAATAATGCAAAATATATTACTGTTGTCTTGTTATAATAACGTACAACATATCATTGTCTTTGTTATAATAACGCAATAACATATTGTTTGTCTTTATTTCATAATAATGTTCAACATATTGTTGTTTTTTTATAATAATGTACAACATATTATTGTTTCTTATCATAATAATGCACAATATATTGTTGTTCTTTTATAATAATCAATATATATCAGTAGTCTTCTGTTGTAATAAGATTGAAACATATTGTTTGCTCTGTTATAATAACAAAAGCAATATATTGAAGCCTTGTTGATAAAACCAACATACTGTTGTCTTTGTTATAATAACGTACAACATACTGTTTGTTCTTGTTATAATAATGCACAATATGTTGTTTGTTCTCTTGTCATAATAATGCTCAATATATTGTTGTCTTTGTTATAATAATGTACAATATATTGTTGTTTCTTATCATAATAATGTACAATATATTGTTGTCTTTGTTATAATAATGTTCAATATATTGTTGTTTTATCATAATAATGTTTAACATATTGTTGCTCTTTGTTATAATAACGTGAAACATATTGTTGGTTTGTTATAATAATGCGCAATATACTGTTGTCTTGTTATAATAATGTACAATATATTGTTGTCTTTGTTATATACAATGTGCAATATATTGTTGTTTTGTTATAATAATGTGCATTATATTGTTGTTTTCATATATCAATATACAATATATTGTTGTTTTATCATAATAATGTACAATATATTGTTTATTTGTTTTGTTATAATAATGTACTCAATATATTGTTGTTTTTGTTATAATAATGTTCAATATATTGTTGTTTCTTTATCATAATAATGTACAACATATTGTTGTTTTGTTATAATAATGTTCAATATATTGTTATTTTATCATAATAATGTCCTCAATTACATTGTTTGTTATTTTGTTTTATAATAATACGCAATATATTGTTGTTTTTCATTATAATAATGCGCAATATATTGAAGTTTTGTTATAATAATGTGCACCATCTTGTTGTTTTGTTATAATAATGTGCAACATATTGTTGTTTTGGTATAATAATGTACAATATATTGTTGTTTTGTTTATAATAACGCACAATATATTGTTGTTTTGTTTTATAATAATGTGCAATATATTTTGGTTTTTGTTATAATAATGTTCAATATATTGTTTTTTTTGTTATAATAATGTGCAATATATTGTTGCTTTGTTATAATAATGTTACAATATATTGTTGTTTTGTTATAATAATGCACAATATCTTTGTTGTTTGTTATAATAATGCGCAATATATTTTTGTTTTGGTAATAATAATGTGCATATATATTGTTGTTTTGTTATAATAATGTACAATATATTGTTGTTTCATCATAATAACGTAAAATATATTGTTGTTTTGTTATAATAACGTTCAATACATTGTTGTCTCTTGTTATAATAACGTACAACATATTGTTGTTTTATCATAATAATGCGCCAACATATATTCTTTCATAATAACGTCTCAATACATCGTAGTCTTGTTGCAATAATGTGAAATATACTGAAGTTTCTTTATATAATGCGCAACATATTGTTGTCTTGTTTATAACAATGCGCAATATATTGTTGTCTTTGTTGCATAACGCACAACATATTGTTGGTTCTGTTATAATAATGCGCATTACATTGTTTGCTTTGTTATAATAACGCAACAATATCTTTGTTGTCTTGTTATAATAATGTACAACATATTGTTGTCTTGTTTATAATAACGCATCATTATACTGGTGTCTTGTTATAATAATGTACAATATATTGTTGCCTTTGTTATAATAATGTGCATTATATCTTTGTTTTATTGTCATAACACGCACTATATATTGTTGTTTTGTTATAATAATAATGCCATCATATTGTTGTTTCATTATAATAACGTACAAACATACTGTTTGTCTTGTTGTTATAATAATGTACAATATACTGGTTGTTTTGTTATAATAACGCACAATATATCATTGTTTTGTTATAATAATGTACAATATATTGTTGTTTCTTGTTATAATAATGTGCAATATATTGTTGTTTTGTTATAATAATGTACAATATATTGTTGTTTTATCATAATAATGTACAATATATTGTTGTTTCTTTGTTATAACAATGTACAATATATTATTGTTTCTTTATCATAATAATGTACAATATATTGTCGTTTTTGTTATAATAACATTCAATACATAGTTGTTTTGTTGTAATAATGTGAAAATATATTGTTGTTTTTTGTTATAATAATGTACAATATATTGTTGTTTTGTTATAATAATGTGCAATATATTGTTGTCTTTGTTATAATAACAATGCAATATATTGTTGTTTTGTTATAATAATGTGCAATATATTGCATTTTGTTATAATAATGTGCAATATATTGTTGTTTTCTTATAATAATGTGCAATATAATTGTTTTTCTTGTTATAATAATTTGCAATATCCTTGTTGTTTTGTTATAATAATGTACAATATCTTGTTGTTTTGTTATAATAATGCACAATATACTGTTGTTTTGTTATAATAATGCACAATATATTGTTGGTTTTGTTATAATAATGTGCAATACATTGTTGTCTTTGTTATAATAACGTCCAATATATTGTTGTTTTTGTTATCATAATGCACAATATACTGTTGTCTTGTTATAATAATGTACAACATATTGTTGTTTTGTTTTATAATAATGCACAATATATTTGTTGTTTTGTTATAATAATCTACAATATATTGTTGTTTTCTTATAATAATGTACAATATATTGTTGTTTTGTTATAATAATTTACAATATATTGTTGTTTTGTTTTAATAATGTACAATATATTGTTGTTTTGTTATAATAATGCATTATATTGTTGGTTTATTATAATAATGCACAATATATTGTTGTTTTCTTTATCATATCAATGTTCAATATATTGTTGTATTGTTATAATAATGCCTCAATATATTGTTGTTTTTGTTATAATAACCTTCAATATATTGTATTTGTTTTGTTATAATAATGTGCACAATATCTTGTTGTTTGTTTTATAATAATGCGCAACATACTGTTGTTCTGTTATAATAACAAATACAACATCCTTGTTTGTTTTGTTATAATAATGCGCAATATATTGTTGCCTTTGGTGATAATAATAAACAATATATTGTTAAACTTATCATAATAATGCACAATATACTGGTTGTTTGTATAACAATAATGCTCAATATACTTGTTGTTTGGTTATAATAATGTCCAACATATCTGTTGGTTTTGTTATAATAACGTTAAAATATATTGTTTGTTTTTATAATAATAATGCGCAATATACTGATGTCTTGTTTATAATAACGTACACCAACATTATTGTCTTGTTATAATAATGTGCAATATATTGTTGTCTTGTTATATAATAATGTGCATTATCTTTGTTGTCTTTGTTATAATAACGTACAATATACTGGTTTTTTTATCATAATAACGTACAATATATTGTTGTTTTCTCACAATCATGCTCAATATATTGTTGTTTTGTTATAATAATGTTCAATATATTGTTGTTTTGTTTTTGTTATTAATGTGTGAATATATTGTTGTTTTTGTTATAATAATGTTGAATATATTGTTGTTTTGTTATAATAATGTGTGTATATTGTTGTTTTGTTATAATAATGTGCAATATATTGTTGTTTTGTTATAATAATGTGCAATATCTTGTTGTTTTTGTTATAATAATGCGCATTATATTGTTGTTTTTGTTATAATAATGTACAATATATTGTTGATTTGTCATAATAATGTGCAATATATTGTTGTTTTATTATAATAATGTCAATATATTGTTTTATATATAATAATGTTCAATATATTGTAGTTTGTTGTAATAATGTGAAACATATTGTTGTTTTGTTATAATAATGTTGAAATATATTGATGTTTTGTTATAATAATATCACAATATATTGTTGTTTTGTTATAATAATGCGCAACATATAGTGTTGTTTCTTTTTCATAATAATGCGCACTATATTGTTGTCTTTGTTATAATAATACAAATATACTATTGTTTCTTTATCATAATAACGCACAACATATTGTTGTTCTTGTTATAATAATATCCAATATATTGTTGTTTCTTATCATAATAATGCGCAACATACTGGAAGTTTCTGTTGATAATAATGCGCAACATACTGTTGTCTTTGTCATAATAACGTGCAACATTTTGTTGTTTTCGTTATATAATATGCAATATCTTTGTTGTTTTGTTATAATAACGCACAACATATTGTTGTTTTGTTATAATAATGTGCAATATATTGTTGTTTTGTTATAATAATGTGCATTATATTGTTGTTTTGTTATAATAATGTTCAATATATTGTTGTTTTGTTATATAATAATGTGCATTATATTGTTG